>NW_012139747.1:4881201-5075933 GCF_000956105.1 Propithecus coquereli
ACCCGAAGAATGGTCATATTTGAAACACGGACTTGGAGGGGGGGGGGAACCAAGGGCAACACACGTAACCTAAACATTTGTACCCCATAATATGCTGAAATAAAAAAAAATAATAATAACAGCAAAGAAGTGAGAAGAGAGAATGGAGGTACATAGAAGAAAAGTTTTTGTAAGCTATTAAAATTAATTTAGTATTAATGCAAACTAGACTTTTATAAATTAAGGCGTTAATTGTAATCTCAGAGCACACATGCACATACACATACACGCACACAAATATAGTAAAAGAAATGACATGGGATAAAAATGGTACACTAAAAAATATATGTCTAATACAAAAATTGTATCAATGGAAAAGAGAAATGAGAAAAGATACAAGCATATAGAAAACAAATAGCAAAAGGGCTGACACAAACACTACCTTGTCAATAATTACATCAGCTGTAAGTAGATTAATCACTCTAATCAAAAGGCAGAGATTGACAGAATGGATGTTTAAAAATGTGGTCCAATATAGGCTGTCTACAAAACACACACTTTAAATTCAAAGACACAAATAGGTTAAAAGTAAAAGGATGAAAAAGGCATATCATTCAAACATTCACAAAAAGAGTGGGAGTGCCTATACTAATATGAGGGAAAAAATAGACTTTGAGAGAAAAATTGTTACTAGAAACCAAGGAAAATATTTTCTTGTGATAAAAGATTTAATTCATCAAGAAGATATAACAATTATAAACATATATGCAACTCACAACAGAATCACAAAATACAAGAAGCAAAAACTGACAGATGGAAGGGAGAAAAAGATGATTAGATAATAATACCTGGAGACTTCGATATTTCCCTTTCAATAATGTATAGAACAACTAGACAGAAGATCAACAAGAAAACAGAAAACTTGAACAGCACTATAAACCAACTAGATCTACCAGAACATTCTACCCAACAATAGCAGAATACACATTCTTCCCAACAACATTCAGAACAACATTCTCCAGAAGAAAATATATGTTAGACCATAAAATAAGTCTCAATAAATTTTAAAGAACTAAAATTTTACACAATATTTCATTCACAATGGAATGGAATTAGAAATCAATAACTGAAAGAAATTTGGAAAATTTACAAATATGTGAAAACTGAAGAACACACTACTTAATAATAATAACCAATAGGTCAAAGAATAGATCACAAGGGAAATTAGAAAGTACTTTAAGGTGAATGAAAATTAAACTACAACATATCAAAACTTATGGGATGCAGCTAAAAGAGTGCTTATGGGAAAACATGTATCTATAAATGCCTATATTGAAAAAGTAAAAAGATCTCAAATCAATAACCTACCCTTCCATCATGAAAAGCTAAAAAAAGTAAACTAAACCCAAAGCAAGCAGAGAGAAGGAAATAATAAAAATTGGGTCAGAAATAAATGAAATAGAACATAGAAAAATAATACAGAAAATAAACAAAACCAAAAGTTGATTCTTTGAGAAAATCAACAAACTTGACAAACTTTTGGCTACACTAACCAAGAAAAAGTGAGAAGATACATATTACTAAAATCAAGAATGCAAGAGGAGTCATCAACATTCACCTTACAGAAGTGAAAGGATTATATGCCAATAAATTAGAAAATCCAGATGAAATGGACAAATTCCTAAAAAGATACAAACTACCAAAACTGACTCAAGAATACATATAAAATTTTAATAGACTTTTAATAAATAAAGATACTGCATTCTCTCCCAAAGAAAAGCAATGGATTCACTGATGAATTCTATCCAACACTTGAAGAAGAATTAACATCAATCTTCAAAAAATAAAAGAGGAGAGAATAACTTCCCAACTCATTCAGATGTCATGACAAAAGCAAACTGCAGAATAATTTCCCTTGTGAATATAGATGCAAAAATCCTCAACAAAATTCTAACAAACAGAATCTAGCAACATGTTAAAAGGATTGTACACCATGACCAAGTGGAATTTATCCCAGGAATGCAAGATTGCATAATATAAGATCAATATACTATTAATAAATTCAATTATATCTCTAAATGATAGCCATGAGCAATCTAAAACAATTCTATTGATGATAGCAACAAAAATAACAAAATACTTAGGAATAAATTTAATAAAGGAAATGCAAGACTTGCACACTGAAAATTATAAAACATCACTGAAAAAAAATGTAGAAGACCTAAACAAATGAAAAGGTATCCTGTGTTTATGGATTGGAAAACTTACTATTGCTAAGATGGCAATACTCTATAAATTGATCTACAAATTCAATGCAATTTCTATCAAAAACACGGCTTGCTTTTTTATAAAAATTAATAGATTATGAAATTATTATGGAAATGTAAAGGACCCAGAATAATCAAATCAATCGATAGTCAAAACAATCTTGAAAACAAATAAAATTGGAAGACTCACTTCCCAATTTCAAAACTCACTATACAGCTACAGTAATTAAGATTGCACACACACACACACACACACACACACACACACACACACACACACACAAATGACTGTGCAGTACTAGTACAGTATTTGTAATTGAGATTCCAAAAATAACCCATATTTACGGTTAGTTGATTTTGACAAGGATGTCAACACAATTTAATGAGGAAAGAATAGTCTTTTCAACATATGATATTGAGACAAGTGAATATCCACATGCAAATGAATGAAGTTAAATATCTACGTCACATTCAGATACAAAAATTAACTCAAAATGGATCAAAAATGTAGAAGAGCTAAAATTCTTAAAAGAAAACTTGGGCAGAAATCTTGCGGCCCTGGATTAGGCAATGATTTCTTACACAGGACAACAAAAGCACAAACAACAAAAGAAAAAAATAAATTCCGCTTCCCCCAAATTAAAAAATTTTGTGCTTCAAAGAATATTGTCAATAAAGTGAAAAGGCAATCAAAACAAGATCTACACCTTTCACCTCTCACAAAAATCAACTCACGGTGGATAGCAGACTTAAACCTAAGGCATAAAACTGTAAGAATTCTAGAAGAAAATTTTGGAAAAACTCCTACAGACATTGGCCTAGGCAAAGAATTTGTGAAGAAGACCCCAAAGGCAATCACAGGAACAACAAAAATAAATAAATGGGGCCTGATCAAATTAAAAAGCTACTGCACAGCCAAGGAAACTATCACGAGAGCAAACAGACAACCTACAGAATGGGAGAAAATATTCCCATGCTACACATACAATAAAGGGCTGATAACAGGAATCTATACAGAATTCCGGAAAATAAGCAAGGAAAAATCAAACAACCCTATCAAAACGTGGGCAAAGGACATGAGCAGAAACTTTTCAAAAGAAGACAGACTAATGGCCAACAAACATGAAAAATTGCTCAACATCTCTAATCATCAGGGAAATGCAAATCAAAACCACAATGAGATATCACTTAATTCCAGTGAGAAAGGCCTTTATCAAAGTCCCAAAACAATAAGTGTTGATGTGGATGTGGAGAGATAGGAACACTCATACGCTGCTGGTAGGACTGCAAACTAGTACAACCTCTGTGGAAAGTAATGTGGAGGTACCTCAAAGAGCTACAAGTAGAACTACCATTTGATCCAGCAATCCCATTACTGGGCATCTACTCAAAGGAACAAAAGACATTCTATAAAAAAGACATCTGCATTCGAATGTTTATAGTGGCACGATTCACAATTGCAAAGATGTGGTAACAATCCAAGTGCCCATCAATACGTGAGTGGATTAATAAAATGTGGTATATGTATACTACGGAGTTCTACTCAGCCACAAAAACCAGTGGTGATCTAGCACCTCTTGTATTATCCTGGATGGAACTGGAGCCCATGCTCCTAAGTGAAATACCACAAGAATGGAAAAACAAGCACCACATGTACTCACCATCAAATTGGTATTAACTGATCAACACTTATGTGCACATATAGTAGAAATATTCATGGGGTGTCTGGCAGCTGGGAGGCGGGAGGAGGGGATGGATATAGTCACACCTAATGGTGCGGTGTGCACCGTCTGGGGGATGGACACACTTGAAGCTCTGACTCGGGTGGGGCAAAGGCAATATATGTAACCTAAATATTTGTACCCCTGTAATGTGCTGAAATAAAAAATAGAAAGGAAGGAAGGAAGGAGGCAATCTGTAGAATGAGAGAAAATATTTGTAAAACATTATCTGGGAAGAGACTTGTAACTAGAATATATAAAGAACTCTTACAACTTAATGATAAAAAGAAAATTACCTAACTTCTTAAATTGGGCAAAGGATTTGAATAGACATATGTACAAATGGCCAAAAAGCACATGAAAAGGTGCTCAACATCATTAGTTTTTAGAGAAAGGCAAATCAAAACCACAATGAGATACCATTTTGTACCCACTAGAATGACTATAATGAAAAAGAGATAATGACAAGTATTGACAAGGATGTGAAGAAATTGGAAGCCTCGCACCCTTCAGATGGGAATGTAAAATGTTATAGCTTCTGTGGATGAATGTCCGCTGTTCCTCCAAAGGTTAAAGGTAGAGTTACTACATAGCCCAATAATTTCATTCTTAGGAATATACCCAAGAAAATTGAAAAGATATATCCACACAAAATCTTTCACATAGATATTTATATCAGCATTATTCATAATAGCCAAAAGTGGAAACAATCTAAACATCCATCAATTAATGAATAAACAAAATTTGGGGCATTCGAACAATGGAATGTTATTCGGCTATATAAAGGAATATATACTGATACATTCTACGACATGGATAAACCTTGAAACCCCTGTGCTAATGAAAAATTCAGACAAAAAGACCACATATTATATGATTCCATTTATATGAATTGACTAAGGTTGGCAAACCCCTAAAGACAAAAAAGGTTAGTGGTTGCCATGAGCTGGGGGAAAAGGAAAATGAAAAGTGACTGTGAATGGATACAGGGTTTCCTTGTGGGGTGATGACAATGTTCTGGAACTAGACAGTAGTCAATGTTGCACAACTTTGGGAATAACTGAAAACCACTGTATTGAATACTTCAAAAGGGTAAATTTTTTGGTATGTGAGTTATATCTTAATTTTAAAAAAGGTGATAAACTAATAAACAGGAAAGAATCTTGGAGTGTGAGAAATATATAATCACATAAATACACATGCTTATAATTAGCATTAGGATCTTTTCTGAAATTGCTAAAAAAATTTGCCTGCATAGGCCATAAATATACAAAATTATATTCACAAATGGTCTGTGCAGGCAAATATTTGATCAGCAATTTCAGAAAAGATCCTGATGCTCATAATAAACAGTATGTCTGAGTGGGATTAGCAGATATCTCTAATTTTAAAAAATACTTAAGAAACATATACATTTCTGGTTGGAGTATAAAATGGTACAATCACTATTTGGCAACCTTTTATACAATTAAACAATATGTATATACCCTATGATCCAGCAATTTCCCTCTTAAATATTTACCCAAAAGAAATGAAGGAATATGTCCACAAAAGAGTATTCAATAAAAGCCTTAGGTACAATAACTTCAAACTGGAAATAATCCAAATGTCCAACAACAGTAGAATAAAGGAATTAATGATATATTCATACAGTAGAATACTATTCAGCAATAAACAATGAATGAACTACTCACAACAACAAAATTTAATTTCACCAACACTATGTTGAGCAAAGGATGCCAGACTTACAGTAGACACTGTAAGGGCACAGGATATACTAATTTATGGTGATAGAAGCCAAAAATTGGTGGTTTCTAAGAGAGAAGGGAATTGAATGGAAAGAGGCAGAAGTTAACTCTTGGAGTCAAAAAATGTATTTTCTTTCCCTTATGTTGAGTAATGGTAATGTGATTGTATAGAATAATTCAAACTCATCAACTAAACACTATGATCTAGCACATTTTTTGGTATGTAATTTATATCTCAAAATAGAAGAGTTACGGGATTATAAGTTATTGGGGCTTCTTAAAATCTCAGATAATTCTTATGTGCAACCACATTTAGGAAGCACTAGGTTTCAACTAAGAACTCTTTTTCCTTAGTGTTCAGGAATAGCCTGTACAGGAATTTCTATTCACCAACATTTTTTTATATTTCAAGGCTCTAGTAATGGGCACTCAATAGAATCAGCCTCAACAGCCTAAGCAAACACTGTTTTAAAGAATTTAGTGGTATATTTAATTTATTGTATAATTACAAATCCAGTTCTCTTCTAAACCTTTAATTTCAACTATCTGTCTCCTCAGGCAAGAGGCTGACTAAATTTTGTACCTGTGCAATTTTTCTAAAATTCCTAGTGCAGGCAGAGACTATAGTTCCAAGACACGATTGATATTTTGGGGAGTGCACTGTCACAGTCTCTGTTACGACTGTTGCAGGTGCACTTAGAATAGAACAGGAGGATTATGTTTACAAACATGGCAGAAGAGAACATCAAAGTGTCTCAGATAAAGCTGAAGGTCACGTTCATTTTACGGAGAAGCTGGTGGTACAGCGCGTGCACAGAAAAGCCCACTTTACATTAGAAAGCCCTGCATCCACTGCAAGAGATACCTTGTCAACAGAGGCTCACAGGCGACCTGGCATATCTCAGAGTTACCCTTGGAGGGAGAGAGATTGAAAGGCACTACTGATAAAGCACAGCCCTCAGAGCACAGGGAACTACACACCAAGAGAATGTAAAACCAACTCCGGAGCTCAAAGTGACACCTGTGATCAAGGACATTAGAAAACTGGAATGCAGGAGATTTTAAGGAAGAATATACAACATTCCTGTGAAATGTGAGACATTGACACTTAACTAATCCCAGAAGCAATTAACCAGACATTTGAACTCTTGGTTTTCTCCCACTTATAAAAAGAAATAGACACAAGGTTCAAGTACGAGCCCTTAGGAAGGCAATTATTGAATGATGTAAATGAATGAATTGTGCAAGGATGATGGTCAACTCATTTTTTAATAAAAATATTAATAACTTTAATTGAGTGCATCCTATGTGGCAGGCACACAGTAAGCCCTTGGTAAATACTAGCTATTATCATTGAAAGGTATCTGGTGTGGTACATAGTCGATACTCAGTAAATGTTTCTTTTCTGCATTTTTCTTTCTTCCCTTCCCCTCCTGTGGTAAATTAAAATGGCCATAAAGTCTCTGCAGCTCTTCCCATTAAATGGTAGAGTCTATTCCCTTAAAGCATGACCTTAGACCGTCCTTTTATCTTGCTTTTATGTCATGCAACTTTGGAGTTTAGACCTCAAGTGGTCTTTCAGTGGTTGTTCTTCTCTTTTTGCAATGCTGCTGCCATGGGATGAAGCCCAAGATAGTCTGCTGGAGATATGTGGCTCAGCTGCAAGCCAGCACTAACTTGCCAGATACGTGAGGGAGGGCATAGGCCTTCCAGCCCCACTTGAGCCTCCAGATGACTGCAGCCACACAGTGACCTCAGGCCAGACCAGCAAAAGAATCTCTTAGAGGACCATAGCCCAGAGGGCTGACTCACATAAAGATGATTGTTGTTTTAGGCCACTCAGTTTGGGTGTGGTTTGTTATGCGGCAACAGATAACTGATTCTCCTTTCTTGTTCAATACCAGTGAGTTACCAGATGATTCAGATTCATTAGAAAGAGTTGATAGCTAAGTGTTAGAGGACAGTGGGAAAAGCCAGAATTTTCTAACAGAAGAGATTCAAGTGCTTCCAGGCAGTTCTGGTAGGGCTGCTTTCACTGGAGCAATGGATGGATGTGTTTGCTTGGTTGTCTTAACAACGGAGTTAGATCCCCAGCTCAGTAACTTTCATCAATAGCTCTGCAATTTCCCATTATTACAACTGAAAAACAAAATGCAGAACTGGATGGAAATCAATTTAATTGCACTGTATAGACATAACATATAGATAAGAGCAGCTTAAAGGGCAAAATGTCAAATTATCTCCTAGCGCCATAGAAAAATGTGCACTGTGCAATTTTTACGTTAACCGATGAAAAACTCAAGCCCAGTTAAGCCTGAATCACTCAACTGCTTGATCAATAATTATAGCAACAGTGTCATTTATCAAGGACTTACTATGCATCAGACATCACCTAAATGCTTTATGTCTGATTAGCCCTCCCAACTAACAGAAAGATGGAGGTACTGTTTTGCCCATTTTACAGATTAGAAAACTAAGTTGTGCTTCATTTAACTCACTTCTCAAGCTTTTATAACTAATCTCTAGCTTAAGTTACATACAAACAATTAGATTCCTTAATTAGAGCTCTTGACTACCCTGTAAATGCTTTGAACTATGGGTCCAGAATTGAGGCTTTCAGGTTATTGGACAATACAAACAAATCTCAGACTATATCCTCCATAAATAAGCTTAGAAATATACTCAAGGAAACCCTTCTACCCCTCTCTGTTAAAGGCCGTAGCCTAAAGACAATCCCTTTGCTTCACAGTCAGTCCATGGATTGGTTGTTGGTGAGTCTCTGCCTCTAATACTCCTGACTTGGCTTGAGAGACAGAGGCTAGAACATGAAGGAAGTCGCCCTCAAAAAGCCAGTCTGCAAGCTCACAGGAGACCCACTCTCCAAGATGAGACCCAACTCTACCCAGTGGATGCACCTGAAGACTCCAGGTGATGATTTTCCTTGGGTCCTGGTTCTTTAAGGACTTGAGGGACTTATCTTCCAAAGCAATGGTTCTTAATCTTAGCTGAACATCAGAATTACAATTATCTGGGGATTCAACTGACTCATTCTTTTAATAATTCTTAACCTGTTCAACTTTCCACTCTCAATAACATCCTAGATCACAGTCTATAGATTGGTTGTCCATTGATTGAGAACCTACTTTTGGTGTTATAAGCTCTATCCTTGAAGGTAAAGAAAAATGTAGCAGAAAACATAGCTACCTTTTTGGGCATGCTATGTTCTGGAAGAGATGCACATTTCCTTAGGAGTAACTGTGGGACTTATCAGGCAATATACTGTATGAGACTGGACTAGACCCATCTTCTTACGTCTCGATCTGCATCTATGTATAATGTATGCTTAGCTTAAAGAACTAGTGAGTTCATACCATGTTAAAGAAACTGGAATTCATTACTGCCACTAAAAATTGATGATCATTCTGTAGACTATATCCAGAAAGTATTGTCTGCATCCAGCTCTAACTAGATCTCCTGTCATGGATCCACAACCTTCAGGAACACTTTGCTGCAGACCAAATTACAAGTTCTGCATTTTGCCATCCCCAGACCTAGAAACAAAACCTCACAATCATACAGGCACCAATCCATACCGGGCAAGCATCCATGTAACCCATACATGTTTGTTCATCATGGTAGACACCTAAGTGCTAGTTAAGGGGCACTAAAGCTCCAGTCAAGACCCATTGCCCTACAGTCATTTTCCTGGTTCAAAACTCTCCCTATGGCCCCCCAAAATATCTAATGCCCAAGATTTAGGATGGTGCCTGGCATTCATGGCCACTTGTGAAATTGTAAGCCAGACTGTTTTCCTCATCTATCATCCTATCACCGCACAGTGCCCAAAACATAGCAGACACTCCATAAATATTTATTGAATTAAATACTAGTCAATGACACACCACTGACCTCTCCACAAGCCAAACTTATGCTGTAATCATGACGGTTCTGAACACTGCAATGGCCCCAGATACTTTATAAAATTAATTGTCCCTACTTAGAGTTCCCAGGTACAGTCTTCCACAGATTTCCAGATCAATTTCAGACTGTGAGCCCCTAATTCATATTGTGATTTCACCCAAACTTCTTTGTATTTCTCAAAATCCAATACCAACCCCACCTTTCTGCCTTCATAAAGAAACTGAGAAAATGAACCACATCTTAGAATGGCCCTTCATAACTATACCACTTTCCACAGAACATTTATGCCACCCTCCGGTATCACCCACTCACCAGCTTGCTCTTTGGTCTTCCCAAGACAGAGCAATTGTTCTGTGTAGATTTTACTACTCTGAGTTTTCATTGTCTCCACTTAAAAAATGAATTCAAGAATGTTAAAGATACTTCCCAAAAGCACTCCACTAATCTGTGGCAAGATCAGATCTAGAAACAAGATCTTTTGACTCCTGATCCAAAATCACAATCATTTTTGAGGATCACCTAAGAAGCGTTAAAAGCTAAAATATGTGGTTGGGGGGGAAGCCACAAATATGGTGAATTCAGCTGTTATCTCCCATCTATCCTAGAAGAACATTATTAACTGTGAGCTATCCTACATATGACAACATGTAGGCTATCCCATAGCTCTTTCTGTTATATAAAGGAGAAAAAAATGTCAAGTCAAGTATCCAGCTTGAGTACAGGAGAATAAACAAGTCCAAAATAGAAATGATCCATTTGATCAAAGCAGTTTTACCCTGGTGATCCTTCTCTTTTATTTCACTGGAAAATAAAAACAGCTGATATTTATTAAGTGCCTAACATACGCCAGCCCAATTATAAGTATCTGATATATGTGTACTCAATTTACCCTCAAAATAACCAAACGGGCTGGGTGCTATTAATTGATCTGATTTGTGGGGAAACTGAGGCATGGCATAGATGGTTTAACTTCATAAAGCTAATGCTGCAAATTAGTGTTGAAATTTGGATTCAAATTGAGGCTGTATGGGTCCAGAGAGGTGACTTATGCTGATACTTCTTTACCATATCATACATAATACAAGGTCAAGGCAGATGAATTTTAAGAGACAGGATACATTGTTTCCCCTGGATGTATTTTGTGCTGGCAACATCGTCAAACACGAGATTTCCAAAGTTTCATAGCCCTCAGACATGAATCGTGGTGGCTTCCATCTGACAGAGCAGATTGCATTATCCTCCAGAAATATAGTCTGTAACAGGTTTCCTGGAGAACAGGAGAGGAACCACAGATGCTCCCATCTTCTCCTGCTGCCCACTTGGAATACATTCACTGGTGTCATCTTGTTCCATGAACTTTTCAGCTTGCACTATGACTGGGTGCCCATTGTCTCCGGAATCAGCCCAGGGACTACCAAGCACATCAGCTTTCCCATTACTCATTTCCTATCACTGTTAAGCTTCACTGCTGAAGCCAAAGTTAGTTCTGTTATTATTTGCTGAATATGTCTCTTGGTGACAAAGCCAAAGAGGAAAATGGCATCTTTCTGAAGGGCAATTCTGTAAGTTAGGGATTATTTTGAGAAATCATGGATTAAGTATGGTGTGGTAGATTGAAAAAATGGCCACAATTTTGCCATTTTCCAATCAAGGGGTGGAGTTCATTTCTCTACCCCTTTTATCCAGGATGTCCATGTGACACACTTTGGACATTAGTAAACGTGATACAAACTGAAGATTGAAGGCTATGCATTGAGGTTTTTCTTCTCTGGTTGTGCTTGAAACCTTGAGATCACTGTGTAAATAAGCTTTAGCTAGCCCAATGACAATAAGGAACCCCATGGAGGAAAACTCAGCGACCCCATCCAATAGCCACCAAACTGTCTGCCGTATGACTGACTCCATCCTAGACCAACCAGCTGTCAGACAACCCACCGCTAACCTCAGATTCATGATGGAGCCCAGGAAAGGCCAGACCAGCTGGCCCAATTGAGAAAAACATCCCAGCCAACCCACAGAATTATGGACTAAATAAAATGTTTAATATTTTAAACCACTACGTTTTGGGGTAGTTAGTTAAACAGTAAAAGCTGATACACTTGGCAAGCCATAGTAAGGTAGTTTAAAAATTAAAAAATTGTGGGACTTCTGGTTTCTGGTTCTACGTGTAAGAAGATTGGAAGTCACCACTTCATCCTAACAACACATCAAAAGCTGAACTTTTGATTGCAAAAAAGCTGAAATTTTGATTGCAAAATTAACTCTTCTTGGATCCTTTAAGAGAGCTGAGGACACACAACAAATCGCTGAATCCCTGAGATGGGAGAGACAGGTGAAAACAGGAAATCAAAATGTATGGGGCAGAGACTCATCAGCAGAAACCATCCCGGAACCAGTACCAGGGTAAGAAAACTGGAAGTGTAATGGACAAATTGCTGGAGGTTCTGTGTGGACAAGTCTGAGAGTTAAAAAGCTTCATAGGGGTCCAATCACCAGATTCCCCATACTTTTATGAGTTTTACCTCCAAGAGTTCGGCCAGGTTCTCACAGTAAACATCAGAAAAAAATATTTTTTCACGCTTCTGGCAAGAAAAAGGGAAAAGGAATGATTTTGAAACATACCAGAACACTCTGTTCTTCTCATCGAGGCCTGCTCTCAGGAGAAACTATTTAACCGGAGCTTAAAATGCTGGGGTTTTGTCAGAGCCTAACTGACCTGAGGTGAGGGTGGGAGCAGAAATACCCAACTCCAGCCACTCTAGCCTTCCATATGAGAGAAGGCAAATATCCAACTCCTGTCCCCTCCAGCCATCCTGTCCCACTTAAGGGGGGGAGGAAAAAAAAAACCCTGAAAAACAATGAAGTTCACAGTCCAGAGGAACAGGCTCACTAAAAGACTGAGACCTTATCACAGGTCCTATAGAATGCTTCCCTGTCCCCTACACCTTACTCCACATTACTGAAGATCAATTTATAGCAGTTACTTTTACCCAGTACATCATGACGAGCTATCAAGAAAAAAATTACAGGGCATAGTAAAGGCAAAAAATACAATTTGAATAGATAGAGCAAGCATCAGAATCAGACGTGGCAAGAATGTTGGAACTACCGGTCCAGGAATTTAAAGCAGCTATGATTAATATGCTAAAGGCTCTAAAGGATAAAGTAGACAGCATGCAAGAACAGATGGACAATGTAAGCAGAGAGATGGGAGTTTTAAGAAGGAGACAAAAGAAATGCCAGAAATCAAAGAAAAAAACTATAACCGATATGAAGAGTGTCTTTCATGGGCTTATCCGTAGGATGGATGTGGCTGAAGAAAGAATCTCGGAGCCTGAGAATATGCCAATAGAAACCTCCAAAACTGGAAAGCATAGAGAAGAAAGATTGAAAGAAACAGAACAGAATACACAAGAACTGTGGGACGACTACAAAAGTTATAATGTACACATGATGAGAATTCCAGAAGAAGAAAGACAGAAACAGAAGAAATATTTGAAACAATAATGACTGAGAATTCCCCCAAATTAATGTCAGACATCAAACCACAAATCCAACAACCTAAGAAAACAGCAAGCAGGATAAATGCCAAAAAAGCTACATCTAGGCATATCATTTTCAAGCTACAGAAAATCAAAGATAAAGAAAAATCCTGAAAGAAGCACGAAGAGGAAAAAAAAAACCTTACCTATAGAGGAATAAACAAAAATATTACATCAAATTGGTTCTCGGAAGCTATGCAAGCAAGGAGATAGTAGAGAGGCATATTTAAAGCATTAAGAGAGAAAAACCACCAACCTAGAATTTTGTATCTTGTGAAATTATCCTTAAAAAGCAAAGGAGAAATACTTTCTCAGACAAACAAAAATTGAGGACATTTTGTTGCCAGTAGATTTGTCTTGCAAGAAATGTTAAAGAACTTCTTTAGAGAAAAGGGAAATAATTTAGGTCAGAAACCTGAATATATATAAAGAAAAGAAGAGTAATAAAGAAGGAATATGGAAAGGTAAAATTAAACTTTTATTTCCCTTATTCTTAATTGATCTAAGAGATAAGTTTGTTCCAAATAATGATAGACACAATGTATTAGATTATGTTTGCTTATGTACGCATGTGTGTGGACATATATCCTAAGAAGCATACACACACACACACAAACACTCTCTCACACATTTATGTATGCTTACATATAAGTTAAAAGAATGACAGCAATGATAAAAGGAATGGGAAAAATTAGGATTCTTGTGTTATTATAAGGTACTCACACTACCTTTAAAGTGGTATGATTTCATTTGAAAGCAGGCCTAGGCTAATTGTTTCTGTGTATTGCATCATGAAGGTATATTTGTCAAGACAGGACAAAATATATTTAACAGCTAGATTGATGTATTATTTTTAAATATTTAAGCATAGGTCACATGGGCTTCCATTTCCACTCTTGCCCAGGGCCCCACAGAGGTTAGATGGGTTTGCTAACAGGTAGGTAGCAGCCAAAGAACACAAAGCCTTGCAGTCAGTACTTCTCAAACTTTAACGAGCCTTTGAATTACCCCAGGGAATGTTGCGAAAGTGCTGGCTCTGATGCCCCATTTCTAACGAGATCCCAGGAAATGAGCACGTGGCTAGTGTAGGCGCCACACTTCAAGTACCAGGGTTGTGGGACATGTTAAGAAGTTCTATTTTTATTTTATTTGTATCCAGAGTTGTTAGAAGTTCTTGAGAGATTTCAAGGGACATATTTTCATTTTGAAAAGGGGACAATCGCTGGGGTATGAAGTATAGACTGAAGAGCAGAGGACTATGCTGACAGTTGGGCAGGAAAGGAAGTAAACACATTTAGAGATATTTAGAGGGCAAGACCTGCAAGATTTGTTGAATTGCGTAACGGAGGAAATGATATAACCCCAGGAAGGACAAAGTTCAAAGAAGTGAATGGGTAAACAAATGAATTAATGAATTGCCTCTCTGTCACTCTCTCAACAAAGGTTTCAGAATAGCAGGACTCCAGATAGCTTTAGTTGTATATGATCCCAGAGAACTGAGAGGCTTTTTTCCTGCCCTTTTGTAGATAATTGGAAGCTATATTCACCCAAATTACCTTTAATGTCCTTTTTTTCCCCCACAGAAAGCTAAAATAACAAAAGTCATAGCAGTTATAATTATACCCATCTCAATTCATCTGCATTTAGTAAGGTCATCCGAGCAGTTTCTTCCTTTAATTAAATGGTTGTAACGGTCACATGTTCTTTTCAAAATGATTTCTCCAGTGCCCAAGTGATGAAACATAGAACTCTGTTCCTCCATGCTCTTGAGAGCCCAGGTGTCCTGCAGGAAAACTCTCTCTCCCTGGGGGCTGCCCTCTTGAGAGACACGCTTCCTTGCATCCAGGTTGGGCTCTTGGAAATGTTTCCTGACTTCAGAGGGACTTGCACTTTCTTTGAGCCGTCAGGGGCAGAATTCAAGGTCTTGCTGGGTTAACCATGCAGCTGCACCAGCTGCAGAAGTGAGCTGTCCCGGGAGAGCTGGTGCCTCCGGGGAACTAGGGTTCTCTGCAGCAGCATGTGACACGCTGGGTTATGACGCCTGCATGAGTTTGCTGCTCTGCTTCATCCCTCCCCCTCCTTCCCCCTCTCCAGCGTTCTGCTGTGACTCGCAAAAGGCAAAAGAAGTAATACTTGGAGGAGCTTCCAGCCTAAATTCAGGGAAGGTGTCTCGGCTTTCTCATAAATACCCAAGGAAAAATTTACATTCAGTGCACAGCACTCTTAGCCGCGTGTCTCCCTGATTTCCCATCCTCACACTGTGTAATGGCTCCAAAAATGGCTGGCTTGATTTGCATACATTGCAAGAGCATCTTTATCTTTTTTTATCCTTATTTATTGTCCTCTCCTCGTCCTACTTGCTGCTTTAGAAGTCTGTATCAAATATTTATATATCTTTATTTCCTGGCTGTAACCCACTTCATCATTCCCTTCCACAGAGCTTCACTCTTTGTGAAACCTGCCTCCTTCCACAACCCCCGGACACACCCACTCCCTTCCCCACAGTCGCGGTGTGAAACCGCCAGACTCCAGTTTAATTCACGAGAGTCCTTGTTTCTCCCTCGTTCTACAGTGTGCCCAGAAGGAGGCATTTTGTGCCCCATCCTCAGCGTTTGCTTTTCCTGGGTGTGATGATTAACAGACAGGCCCAGGTGCTTGGCGCCCCCAGGCTCCTGACTCAGTGTGGCGCCTCCAGGGGCAGAGCTGAGAGAAGGATGCGGGCCTGGCAGCACAGTAAGGAGCGCCAGGGCTTGTGGCAAGCTGGGGAGAACACGTCCCCCTGAAACGGGATAGCTGCTTCTTAGGTCCAGCCAACCATGCCATGTGGAAAGTTAATCACACACGTTTCAGTTTTTTTTTTTTTTTTTTTTTTTTTACCAGAATCCAATTTTAATGTGAAATCTTCAGAATTTTGTCTCTAAGCTCAATAAAATAAAAAATAATGAAGAGCTGGAACAGCACATCAGCCGGCCAGCAGTTTATGTACGCTGGTGTCATTCTCTTGGTGACAAGCAGCCCACAAACACATTATCACTCCCAGGCATTTGGAAACATGCTGTGTTTCTCACTGGTGCTTCTCCCTCACAAGTGACATTGAAAGGACATTGAAAGGAAGAGTAATTAGAAAGGTTGTAACCTGAATATAACTGGGCAAACTCGAGATCTGTCTTTCCATCCAACAACAACAACAACAACAAAAACCTGCCTTTCCAAGCTTAAAGACTAGCAGTAGTCTTTATTCTAGATTTCCTTAAAGGGGTAGCACAAGTGCATTATCAAGGTCGTAGAATTCTTAAAACTCATCTTTCAGTATCTCTCTTTCTGCCCAGAGTTTCTCACTCAGCAGCTGCTAAGCATCACCCCACCTCTCTTGCTGCTTCAATGAATCGTATAACATTCACATCCCTCTTCGGGTAGCCCTCTGCTCAGCATATGACTTAATTATTTTGGAGAAAATACACAGAGTCTCACTGTGTTGCCCCGGCTAAAGTGCCGTGGCGTCATCCTAGCTCACAGCAACCTCAAACTCCTGGGCTCAAGCGATCCTCCTGCCTCAGCCTCCCGAGCAGATGGGACTACAGGCACGCGCCACCATGCCAGGCTAATTTTTTCTATATATTTTTAGTTGTCCAATTAATTTCTTTCTAATTTTAGTAGAGACGGGGTCTCGCTCTTGCTCAGGCTGGTCTCGAACTCGTGAGCTCAAACAATCCGCCCACCTCGGCCTCCCAGAGTGCTAGGATTACAGGCATGAGCCACCGCGCCCGGCCACTGCTTTTTTTTTTTCTCAAATAAATAGTCCTCCTGCCCCAGAATTGTGGCAAGAAAAATCATCCACCTAAAATTAAGAGTTACGCTCATTACTCTGGTATTCTGATATTTCCCACATAACAACATACCCTCTGAATAGTTTGTCACCACCCTGCAATGTTCCAGGATCACTCAGAGTCCCACAGGGTATTAGCCATGATTGGCTACAGCACCCAGGGAATCTTTCTGGACTTGAGCTAATTCTTAAAGCTAGTTTGCTCAATGATTAGTCATCTAATGATCAAGTTGTCTAATATTTAATCCCTCTCTGAAGGCTTTCTATTTTCTGAAATCTATTTGACTTTTTAATCATTTTTAAATGAATTTGCCTAGAGCACTTCTGAATTGTTTTTATATTTTTAAATACCAAATTTGTACCCTTCTGTAAATCTGTCCTTGTGGGTGTCTTTTGCTATTTTTTGTGCATTTCAACACTTGAAGGCTATTTAGCCAACTTGTCCTAAAAATTTTTTTTTTACTTCATGCTTTAAATTTAAATTTAGGATCAAACAGGTTTGAATTTTAGATGATCTCTACATGAAGTGATACACGATGGAACTTTCTACAGTGCTGGGGGGCACAATGACTACCTTGCTGTGTGTGCCCTCCCTCCAGGGCCACTCTCCTCACCAGTGTCCTTCCAGGTGGCCCCTGTGGCCATAGGCATCTCCGAGGTTCTCTCTACTGGAAGAAATCTCTTGCCTCTTCTAGAGAGGGTCCTAGCCCTGTAACCTCCATTGCCTAAAACTCTTCATGGGACACTCTATACCTATGGTGGGAAGTTTACCCCTATCTCCTCAAAGTAGCCAGGTTCCGGATGCTCCCAGGACACAAAACATCCCTGTACCTCATAGATTTTGCTCCCACCTCCATAACTTAGTAGCTGGGTATCTTTGGGTAAGTACCTAACCTCTCTGAACATCTAGTCCAGAGATTCCTTCATCTCTAATGAGAAGAATTGTAACTACCCTCATAAGTTTTTAAGAGTAGAAACAAATCTATATAACGTGTGGATATCTAAGAGGCATTCAGTAAGGATGGAGGAGGAACAAGAAGAAGTAGGGGCATCATTATTATTCTACAAAAGAGAGCACTGGAACAACAGAACAGGCAGAAAGACACTAAGATTTAGGGAAAACTGTTCAATCAACTGGGCCTTTGACGTTATTGGGAAAAAAAAAAAAAAACACATTCTTCGACTTTTCTGGAAATAGCCAGAAAAACTATGAAAGCAATCTGTAAAACGTTACTTCTAGATGAATTAAAATTGTGAGGCGGGGGGAAAATCCACCTTTAGCCTGTCCATTATAGTATTGCTAGTAGATCTCTTCTCTCCACAACCCACATCCTTGAAAGTATTTTGTGCAATGGTCTTGTTCAGGAAATCTGCTGAATTACTGAGTCCAGGTTATGAGTGTTTGCTCTCTTCACTCCCCCCATACCCCCCATTCCTTCGGCCAACCTCCTCCTACCCCAAATAAACTACCATATTTCCATCTGCACTTCTCTCAGGCAGCCCCTCTCTGTTAAAAGATTAACAAATGAATAAAGAAGGTGCAAATGACCAGAAGCATCTGAATGAGACTTTTGCCCCAGTGAGATGGAAATTGAAAGTAAAAACAGATAATATTGATGACAAAACATTTGAAACTTGTACTCTGTTTTCAGGGATCTGTAGAGCATGTGGCTGATAACAGAGAAAGAATATGTTGGGGACAGAGAAGATATGTTCATTCCAAGCTGCCTTTAGATGCACCAACGCCATCTGCCCCCCCCCCAAATGTTTAGAAATAGAACATCCGAAGTGTGGGGCTCCTTCTCCCCACCCACCCCTAAAGCTGGGTCTTTCTCATTTTCCCCTTAAAGGAGGAAACTCATTGTCATTAAAATCTTCCCATTCTTCACTCTGGATTTCAACATGTTTCAGAATAAAATTGTCACCTGTCATTGGATATGACCAGCGACTGCTAAGATTATCACAACACCCAGTCCAATTTCCATAAAATCACACCCTCCTTTCCCAAGCCAGAAGCATCCAAGAGTTCTCAGTAGCTATAGTGCTGCAGGGAAGACGCCTACTCAGAGTAGAAATGTGTCAATCTTTCACGTAACCACAGGCAGCTGACTCCTGTCAGTTCACAGAAGACAACAGCAGGTGGAGAAGCTGCTCTCGGCCGGGGACAAAGGGCCTGTGATCCCAACCAGACTTGGCCACTAACTAGCCGTGTGACCCCGCATAAGTCATTACTCATAGAATTTGCTCCTCTCCAAAGCTAAGGCCTGTGCATGAAGATTCAAAGGTCCTCTCCAGCTTCACAGTGGCCCTCAGTCTGCCTGACCACGAGATCCCCTCAGGCTCCAGAAAGTCAGCAGGGTCTAGCTCCCTGCACACATGTGCAGAAACAATGGCTTGACCCCAAACACTTTCTTGATCTTTTGAAATTAATGCAGACATTTTCATCCTACCAAATGCCTCTTTCCTCCTCTCTGATTATTTTTTTCCTTATTACAAAAGCAGCATGTGTTTATTGTAAAAATATTTGTACACACACTCAGAAGAAAAGTCACTCATAAAGCCAAATTTCTGCAAACTGACACATGTGTAGAGGTCCTTCATACTATCTGTAGCATTTTCAACTTCATAATACATTGACCCATTGCTCCTTATCGTTTTGTCATTTGAAAACATAATTTTAATGGCTTTAATTACTATATCATATAATTATGCCACGAATCAATTTGTATTTTTTCTCTTGCTGTTGTTTGTATCACCTTGTCCTTTCTTCTTTGAGATATACATTGTTGTCCTAAAGAATATTAACACAGGAATGAGGTGCCCTCTACTCACTTGTGGCAGTTCTTTAAATGACTATAAAGGCTATGAAACTACTTCAGTTGGGACATAGAATATGATTTCTCTCCTATTTAATCTGGATTGGATTTATGACTCACTTGTAACTAAGATGATAAGGCAAAAGCAATGCTGTGTGACTACAAAGGCTAGATGGGAAGAGCCCATACAGCTCCCACCTCATTATCATGGAAGACTTGCTCTCTGACTGCTTGTTCTCAATATACACTCTTTGGACCCAGACGCCGTGCTGTGTGGAAGCCCAAGCCAAGTGGAGGTGCCATGTGGAGGTTCTCTGATTGACAGCCTGTCCTTCAGCCCGCACATCAGCCGTATGAGTGAGGAAGCCAACTTGGAAGCTGATCCTCCAGCTTCAGCTGTCCAAGATGTTCAAGTCACCCCCAGCCACTGGAGTCTTCCCAGCTGAGGCCCCAGTCACTATGGAGCAGAGGAGAGTCCCCCACTCTGCCATATTCACATTCCTGTCCGACAGAATCTGTGAACGAATAAGAGTTGTTGGTTTACACCACGACGTTTGGGTGGTTTGGGGAAGCAATAGTACCTGGAACACCATAGACTAAAACTGACACGATTAGTAGGCATGATGAGAAGTACATCCTAAAAGACAAAGTTAGGAGAGGAAGGGGATAATGAACGGACCTTAACCTGCAGGGAAAACAGAAGGACTACAGTTCTGGGAGTAGCAAGCCTCCGAGGATTCTATTTGTCTCCTGTGTAAATCTATAAACAGCAGCATCTTTTATGTTTGAAATAGTCAACCACGGATGCTTCAGATATGACTAAGGTCTTAGAAAAGAGGGTCTTACAAAGAAAAAATATCATAATGAGTCAGGAAAAAAAATAATTTCTGCATCTCTATTTAGAGTAGGGTTGAGGCTTGTTCTAAAAGGGGCAATATTGTAAAATGATTTAGAGCAAGAGATTGGGAATCAGATTTACTTAGGTTCAAAATATGGCCCCTATTATCATGTTGCCAATTCTGGAAACCTCCATTCTCTCATCTGTAAAACCAGAAGAAGGCCTGACTCACAAGGTTGTTATGAGGGTCAACAGACATAATGGATATGATGTGCTCACACAGTACCTAGTGCAGGGTAGTGCTTGGTTAACTGTCACCATCATTGTTAGTGTTCCTGTTATTGCTACAGCTATTATTAAAGTTGTTCCAGCCTACCTCAGGAGGAAGAATGGTTATTTAGATTAGAAAAAGAGAAAACACAATAAAGGATATATTATTATTCCTTCTCTGACCCAAAGGGCCATTTTATAACTCTGGCCATTGCAGTATGGGAGAGCGTTTATGGAATAAGGGTAGTGGGATCGTTGGATGGAAAAAAGGAAAGGGATAATGTTCAGTGTTAAAGAAAAAATCATTCAATGACCCTTGTTAAAGCACAGTAAGGAAGATTTTATTCAGGACCATTGCAATAGGTATAGGGACCACAGCAATGGGACTTTGCAGTGGGGAAAGAAATTGGACTCAACTCCAAATACAGAAGAGGCAAGTGGGAATTTATAGCCAAGGAACAGTAAGGGGGTCAGTAGATGGGAAATTACTGAGCAGAAACGCAAGGAAACCGACCCACAGGATTCTTGCTAAAGACAGGCCAGAGTGGTTAGACATCACCTGGGGTAGGGGTGGAGGATGAGGAACCTGATCAGATATCAGGGGTGATCAGATATTGAGGGTGCAGGTTCTTGCTTAAAACTGGATTTTTTTAAAAGTGCAGGTGGGCCTAGGAGAAGGTTCAGGAGGCTGACTAAAGTTTGGCCAAGCAAAGAATCTCTGTCATCAGATCATTAGAAATACCAGGGTACAATCTTAAGAGATTTACATTTAAGTCAAAAAACCAGATGGCTTGAGTATATTCACTTTCTCTACTGCATTGGTGAGGTTTAAATTTCACTCACCCAGTCGCCTATTCATTTAGCAGATACATGTACTTACTAAGCATCGTTATATGCTGGGATCCATGGTAGGCACTAACAATACAGAAAAGTTAATAATAAACAAGATTCTACAAAACCTCTCTGTTAATGTTCAAAATTTGTGTAGTTCACATGCACTGTGTTGTAAGACTTTAACAATCACAGGGAAGAGAAAAAAACAAAAACTTATGAAAGTTCTAATAGTATCTTATACTTTACAAAATCCTTTTCACATTTGCCATCTCAATGAGTCTTTTAAATAACCGTGAAGATAGACAGTATTATTATTTTACCCATTTTACAGATGAGAAAACTGAAGCAAAGAGGCGACACAACAAATCCAAGGTCATATGGCTAGGAGGTGACAGAGTTGATCTTGGACCTGGTCTCTTCCATCTGTGCTGGGTGAGCACGTGGGCAATTCCGTCAGCTGCACAGCTTTGTTGTGCTGTGGCAGACACCAAGCCCTCACCAAAGGCCACCAGTGCTTCGATGCCTCCCTTACCGTTGGGTCATGTGACAAGAACCTTGCCCTGTAGCCAGGTGAGTAGCTCTGGGCTAAAACAGTTAAGAGCCCTGTGCCTCTTCCATGACACTGCCTCTTTGGAAGAGAGCCTCAAAGTTGATAGAGCTTGGATACCCGAGTCCCTGCATGGAGGAGAGCCTCGGCCATTCCACCACATATCTCACACAGGGGAGAAACCACTTTTTGTGTGAAGCGTCCGAGATTTCAGGGCTTATGTGTTACTACAGCAGAGCCTCTCCCACCTAACAGATAGAAAACCTGATAACTCTCTGCATGGGTGCTGAGGCTAACTGGAATTGTAAGACACTCTCTGCCTCCAAGGAACTAACAAAGTTACTGGAGCATTACTCAAAGAAAAGGGTCTTCTGAACAGATGGCCAGACTGAGCACAGCAACTTAAGACCCATACATACCAGTGACAGGCCCCATTATCACATCTGAGGAATGTTGTGACCTAGGCACTGCCTGGTGGTGGCTGCCATTTTTAAGACATGGCAGCGGTACAAGCTAGAAGGCTAGAGCTGGATCTGAGCCTAGACTCAACCCAAGTTGCCTGTACCCTCCTGGGGCTCCACATTTATCTTTGCCGATTCATGATTTTGCTTCATTTCAGGTCTGTGATTTTGGCAACTCTCTTGGCACCTTTTGTCCAGACACTGAGCCAATGGCTTTATTTCTCTACTTCATACTTTCCGCTTGTCTTGGAGCTGAAGATTCCAATGACGGCTGGTTCAATCGTGCTGTAACGCCTTTCTTGCAGCCAAGGATAGGCACCATATTCAGCACATGGTTGGCTAAATGGTTGGTCGCCTCAGTCAGGAAGGGCTTGTTTCACCTCAGCCAATACCTTGCATGTAAACCCTAGTAAGCTACATAACATTCTGGGATGTTGTATGCTCCTCTGCAAAGTGGGGGAGTTAGACAGGTGGGCACCAGTGCCTTCCAGTTAAGAAAAGTAATCCCCCATGTCACTTAACTATACAGTGCCAGAGAAAGGATTAGAACCCCAGTTTGGGCCCCTTTCTGTCCTTTTCTGTCTCACACCTAGTAAGGCTCAGTGAGTACATTTTATTTGACACATGGGAGTCTCTCAGGATGGCTATCTAGAGCCTGAGACAATCCTTGTAACCTCCGTAAATAGTCAGTGTTTTAAACTCCTGATTGTTTGTTAAGAAAACACATCCCCATAGCCTTTTATCAGCCCTATCTCTAGATGTCTTCTGCTTTCTGAAAATTTGTTCCCTTATCCTTTCACTTAATAAATATTTATCAAACATCAATGCTGTCCCAGTGCTGTGCTGGAGTTGGAGATACAAAGTTAAAGAAAACATGATCCCTGTTTGGGGAAACAGCAGTTTTTGTTTGTTTGTTTGTTTGTTTTGTTTTCAGAAGATAGGCTCCAACTCAGGAGGCTTTATGGGACCTATCAGATTGGACCCCCAACTCAGGATCACTTAGAAAAGGATCTTAAGTCTTAAGACATAAGTAAGAGTTTACCAAATCTCACATCTTTGTGAGTTTTTTTTAAACCAATTTTGTCTTCGAGGATAAACCATCACATCTTCTAGGGAGAAAAAACAAATACCATATTCCCTTCCTTTCTCAGTTGCCTGGTTCTTCCACTTTGACATTTGGGAGTCTTGTTGCACCACAGATTCAGTAGCATTTATTTAGAATCCCAAAAGCCAAGAATTAGAGCTTTGGTTGACTCTGAGTAGTTTTGTGTCTTCCTTTCTCTAGGGCAATCAGCCTCAACTTCTCTAGTATTGAAAGTACAAACCTTGTAGGAAAAATAATTTCCAAAAAGAGTAATTTCATAGAATAATATTTCAAAATATTATCCCTGTTACATAGAGTAGGGCCAAATACCCCTGAGGTAGCGATGTGGTCTTTCACCGACCCAAGGAATCCAGTCCCACATGCTGTGGAAGTGGTATGAAGACAAAAATTTGAATCCCACTTGCTGCGAGGTTGTTACACAGGGAAAAGTACCTCGTGAGGGAGGCATGGCCAGGCCTCCAATAGGTACAGCAGTGGACTTTGTGTTTCTCTTCTCATGTAAACCCATTAGTGGTCTGAAGAAGCCATTTACATTTTCGGTAATTTATTGATTTCTCAAGAGCTATCTCTCAGGGAAGCTGCCCCCACCCCACCAAGCCTCTTCTATACAGCACCCAATACTCCTGCATAGTAGAGCATGTGCCATTGTGATTCCTTGATTCTTAATTAATCAAAGAAACTGTTTCTGTTGAGTATCTTTACTTGGAAGAATAGTGATTCAGAACATAGTAAGAACTCAAAAATCTATTTTTTTAAACAAGTAAATATTTACAAATTGAAGGATTTGTAGAATTCTTAAGGAAAGTCTAGAATTTGCCTCCCTCATTGGCCTGCCGCCAGACCCCTTGAGGATTTCCTTGGGGAAATACTTTGAAGGTGCCAGTAAAAATGAAAATATGTTTTCTGGGAGGATTAAGAGATGAAACTATTATCAGTCAAACTCAAGTCATCATAGCAAATACCTAAGATAGCCTAGATCAAAAATGAACACAAAAGACTCAAGGAGCATGTGAGATCTCACCCTCTCTTCATAAAGAGAGGCAGGGATGGGATGTGCAATACCTGAGGGGCCAGAGACATGGTTCTGGGCATGGGGACAAGGGCCCTCACTCAAGATAATGGGAGGTGAAGAGTAAAAGGGAGAGGTAAATCAGAAACAAACACTGGAGATCCAATATGGAGAGTGCTAAGAAGGTTGTTAAATACCAGGGTCGGAGTCCAGAGTTGTGCATCCAAGTTTGGATATGAATCCAAGAGTCAGAATCTGGGAGGTGAGATCTATCAAAACCAGGTAAGAGTTGCACGGGAGTGGGTGGGGCTGGGAGAGGAGGAGGAGAGCTATAGAGAGCATTACCATGTGATGCCATTACAGCAAGACCATGGGGGCTGCTCACCGCTACATCCCAGCTCTTTGTACTGGGTCAGACACATGGTAGACCCCAGTAAATATTTGAGGGAGGAAGGGAAGGAGGGAGGGAATTGGAAAGGAGAAAAGGAAGGAGAAAGGGAGCAAGAACGGAAAGAAAAGGAAATTCCATATGGTGTAAGTTATAGGAATTCAAGAAATGATTTGATTAACAATTAATATCCACTGACTAATAGTATGTGCCAGACATGATGCTAAGGTGAATACCCTATTTAATCTCCAACAACTGTATGGGAGAGTTAATATTCACTCCATTTTATGGATGAGGAGACTGAGGTTTACAGTAGTCGTGTGATTTTCCTCAGTCTGGAGAGCTGGCAAGTGTCAGAGCTGGCATTTGACCCCAAAAAGCCTGACCTCAGAGCTCACCCCCTTAACCACTCCAACCATGATGTTTAGAAGCAAAAGGAAGGTACTTAAGAATGCAACCTAGCCTGCGTGTCCTCTGAAGGACTTTCTGAGAAAAAATGTACAAATGTTCAAAAGAAAGTGAAAGAAATGCTTGTTGCTTTGCAAAAAAAAAAGTTTCAAAAGAATAGTGAAGATCAAAAAAATGGAGTGAAAAATGAGAGCATTAGGGAGATAATGAGGCAGAAAGAACTGACGGAGAGGGACCCTCGGGTGGGTGGACCTACATTTCATGAGAAAGAGGGTTATGCAGACACCTCTCAGGACGTGGGAGGGAGGATCTGCTGGCCAAAGTATTCAAATTGGCTTAGCAAAAGGCAACTTCCAAGATGAGTCATAGTTTCAAAGCACTACAGACAAAAGCATGCAAAATTGAAAATGTTACAGCAGGAACAAATTTTTGTTAATCACAAAACCCTCATAAGAGACTTCTAGTTTTCTGCTGCAAGCAGAGATAAAATATATCAGCCTTTCTCTATAGAAAATTTTAAAAGGCATAGCCCACACCCACCAGAATAGCTAAAATGAAAAAGAGGTATAAAATCAAGCAATGGTGGGGAAGTAGAACAAAGGAATGCCCTATATTCCTACAATGCTCTATTGGCAGCATGTATCCAGTATCTCTACTTCAGAGCACCACAAGCGTCTGCTGAACCTGAACCCACACGCATATCCTGTGACCCAACAATGTCACTCCTGAGCATAGACCCATCAGAACTGCATCCATGCATTCAGGAGATGTACTAGAATGCTCATAGCAGCACTATTCATAACAGGCTCCAACAGAAACCACCCAAATGCCCATCTACAGTAGGATGGCTAAATAGATCATGGTATAGTCACACATTGGAATACTACACAATGATGAGCATGAGCAATATACAATTACATACAAAACTACAGATGAACCTAGCCAACATAAACATTTAAAGTAAAAAAGAAAAAAGGCAAACTCTGCCGTGGGAAGTCAAGGTGGTGATAACCTACGTGTATTTTTCCATATGGATATTAAATTCAATACAATTTTCGAAGAAAATATAGTCATGTTCAAAAGCAAAATAAACATCTTCAAGAACCCAAAACTGAATAGAAATACAAAGAGATCAGAAGAGAATGGGCAGGGAAGGTCAACAGAACTTGTGCAGCCATCCCCTGAAAACAACCTACTTAGGGAGTGCAGGGGGTCCTTCTGGAAATTTCCGAAGGAACTCTTAGGCTGTAGATTCTGGGAGAGTTCACATCCCTCCCTCATGATGTCCTTGTTTTAAGTCAATCCCAGGAAACAGGAAGGGGCATGCCTCTCCTCATCTTTTTTCCCCCAGCTCTAAGCATTGTACCTTACATGTGGAAGGGTCTCAGTACACATATGGGGAATGAGTGATGACTAAACAGAATTTTACATGTCTCTTTATTATTTAAGGCTGTGTCCAGTTATATTCCTCTAGCAGCAGACCCTAGCACATGGAATGCATGAGTTTATTTGGCAGATACCCCCAGGAAGTACCTGTAGGAGAGTGGGGATTGAAGAAAGGGTGGGAAGGTACCAATACGGGGTGAGTGGATGAACAGATTCCACTAGGGCAACTGGGCCTAAACCCTGCTGAGGAGCTCATGGTAAAAACATGAATGTTTTTCCTCAGAATGGTCCCTACCACCACCCCTGGCCCCACCCAAGCTGTGCAGAAGCTGAGGTATTGCCCCTCTGCTTGCATTATGTCTTTAGCTAAAGGCTGCTCCCAGAGGGCTAACTCCCTAGCATGAACCAGAAGAGTCACAAGTGCTTCCAACGGGAAATTTTGGAGTGAGGGTAGGCTAAGAAGAAGAAGGAGAAGCACCAAAAGTTTCTGCTACCAACAGCCATAAAAATATCTCATTGGAAACATAATTTTTTTCCTCCACTGATGGATGTAGGCCATGACTGAGGACTGGGAAGATGGAAGTGGGATCCAAGAGCTAAAAGTATAAAAATCCCAGTGGGAAGCAACTTTAAGATCCTCTTCTCCAGCCACTCTTTGAGGCTTAAGTCCTTTCCTACACCACTCACTGGATGAACACTCCTGATGTAACCTATCTAAGAAGCTTTCAGAAAAACAGCAACTGAACCCCACATGTTCCATGGCCTTCCTCCCGTCTCTCTGAAGTCCCAGAGTTTTAAAGACTTGACTCTGAGCAGCTGCATGGCCTGTTTGGTCCATGTTCATATGTGACATACCACACGAGCTGCTGTCATTCTCAACAATGAAATATTGTACAAGTTGGCTCCCTGTCTTTGGTTTCCATCGCAGCTTCAGTGAGAGGCTAGAAAGAACACAAGATTCATTTTTGAAACTCCCCCTCCAGAAAAGTCATTCAGATGCCAAATTTTATGATCAGTGTTCTGAAGCGCTAACCCTCAGCTACTTTGGAAGCAAAGACGCTCCTGCCCAGCTCTCACTCAACACCTTTGGTCTCATTAGAATTCTCCCCAACCATGGCTGTTATTACTAATTCCATAATGACAGTAGAGCATTAATGTAAAGTTTTAACGGTTCCTCAGTTAATCATTAAAATTAGCCTATCAGGGTGAAGAGATCGTCTACTGTTTCCATGTCACATAATTTCAGGTAATAAGTGAGATGAGGAAAAAGGATGTTTAATGTATTATTACCCCATGGAGGGCATTGAGATTGCTGGTACAGACGTTTTGAAGTGCCAGCGAGAGCCAAAAACAAAATGAAAACAAATACCTAGCTCCAAGCAAAGCTCATTTGGATACAGTTTCCAGAGGAGAAGCCATCAAGGGCCTGAATATGGGGCAAGGAAGAGTAATTTAGAGATGCTCTTTTAGAGCTGCTCCTTGGGAAAAAGCAAAGTCCTTGAAGTACCGTTTGGTTTATGACAAGGTGAAAACTTAAAGCTACCAAAGAAAGCTAAGACCAAGTCTCTATTTTAAAAAATATTTATGATTGTGAATCAAAAAAAAATGTACAGTACAAGGAATACCTGCCTATTTAGAGCTACTGCCAGGTCCTTAAGGGGACTGACCATACCTAAATACCAGTAAATATTGTTTTTTAAATCTACAATGATGTCCAGCCCAGTAGTGGGTATAAATTAGGTTCTCAATAAATCATTGATTACAGTAAATATTGTAAGGTGTTCTCCATGGAGTTACATTTTGAAATTTTACCTGCAAATAATTTTAAACTTGCAAAATTTGCAAAATGAGATGCAGCTTTTAAAAAATCGAAACAGTCTAGTATAACTGAGAAACGGTAGTGATAGTGGCAAAGCCCAAAGTACGTTTGTAAACGCCCCATGAGAGCCTCTTTCTCACCCTAGAGTTGGAGCACCTTGCTCTGTGATGAGAAGGAAGTGGTTCAGAAGATGTGATTTGCCCTGACAGCTGGCTTTGGTTTTTTCATCTTCTTGCAAAGAAACTATTTAACAAAAATGAGAGCATTTAAACTGTGAGCAACATCCTCCTTCTTCTATTTTTCTATTGTATTTAGCTCTTGCACTAGCTGAACCACATCTCCCTAGTGTTTATACATCCCAGAACTTCTAGACATTTTAAAGATCTGAAAAATATGAGAGATAATGGTGTGTACAAGGTGAGTTCATTGTGGGTGGTCCCTCTCAGGTTCCTTCCTCCTCATTGAAGTGGGATTCAAGGCTATTCTGATAAATGTTTCGTTGTTGTTGTTGTTGTTTTGTTTTAACCCCAGTGTTCTCCCAGACTTCTGAATTTCCTTGTCTGTTAAACAAAGCAGAGCTACTCAGTGATGAGCTATAATCCCTTTGGTCGTAGATATTTTTTTTCACCTTTGCCTCTGGCTGTCATGTTGGTTTTGTGTGTTTTGCTTTGTTTTGTACTAACTTGTTGTAGCTGGACATTGATAGAGGCAGGTAGTTGGGGGAAAGGACCTACATGACAACACTTGTATTTCCATCAATGCCAAGGAAGTTTGAACCAAAAAAATAGATCCAAGATCAAGTCAGAAATTTTGCCTTTGGCCATCTGTGGCTATCAGAAACTTTGCCTTTGGCTATCTCTTTGTATTTCCAAAGAGATCCACAACAATCTCTCCCACCCATAACTCTCTTATGATGTACCATGACACTTCTCCCATTGAGACATGGGCTCTGTATTCTCTCCCCTTGAGTCGGGCTTGTCCCTATGGCAGAATGATGCTATGTGACTTCTCAGGTTATAAAAGATCACACAGTGTTCTTATGGGACACTGGTTTGGAGCCCTAAGCTGCCATGTAAGCACTCTGACTGTTCTGAGGCAGCCATGCTGTGAGGAAGCCCAAAATAGCCCATGAGAGACCACTTGAAAGGCTCTGAGACTACACAACGGGAGAGAGAGGTCTGAGAGCCACCAGCTGCATCAGGCCCTGCTGTGACTGCTCCAACCACCTTCTAATTGCAACCACAGGAGGAACCTGAGCCAGAACCACCCAGCCATGTCCTGCCTGATTCCTGACCTCAGAAACCAGAATAGTTGATGAAATGGTTGTTGTTGATTTAAGCCACTAAATTGTGGAATGATTTGTTTTATAGCAATAGATGTCTAGAAAACCATCCATATCTTAAAAAGTTTGACGATCCCATATTGAAGGATAAATCGTAGTTAAATGAGACATCTATCTATGTTGTATATATACATATATATGTATGAGGGCTGTCTGGAATGTTTCCAGCCATTGTTAATACGTAATTTTGATATTACATGGCTGGATACTTTCTGGACAGCCCTTGGGTATACAGCTGACTCTTGAACAATATGGGTTTGAACCACATAGGTCCACTTATATACAGATTTTATTCCACCTCTGCCATCCCTAAGAGAGCAAAACCAACCCCTTCTCTTTCTCTTCCTCCTCCGCCTACTCAATGTGAAGACAACAAAGATGAACACCTTTATGATGATCCATTTCCACTTAATGAATAGTAAATATATTTTCTCTTCCATATGATTTTCTTAATAACAATTTCTTTTCTCTAGCTTTCTTTATTGTAAGAATATAGCATATAATACATATAACATATAAAATATGTATTAAACAACTGTTTATGTTATAGGAAAGTCTTCCGGTCAACAGTGGGCTATTAGTAGTTCAGTTGGGGGAAAGTCCAAACTTATACATGGATTTTTGACTGTGCAGGGGATTGGCACCCTCTAACCCCCATGTTGTTCAAGAATCAATTATATATATTTATAGTAATATACAATGAATTTTCATATGAATAAGGTTTATCAACAGTGTGACTTTAATTCTTCTCAACTAATTTATGTGTTTCTAAAGACTCGGATTACAAGACCAATTTAGGAATATAAACAAAATCCATCTAAATCAGGTAGACCCAATAAACCAATCCTTTTGATCTTGATGTGTAGGGAAGAAATTACTTTTATTCAGTCTCCCAGACATTTGTGAACATGGTGATTTGTTATGTAGTTGATTTTCAAATAGGAATTATCCTAGGTTTTAATAGTCTGAACTTATCAAAGTCTAACTCAATAGAGACTTGGTTTACTTAGTCAGATGTACATGACTCACCTTGAACTGTATTGTTCAAGGTGAAAGAGCAGAGCTAATGTTGAATGTAAATTTAATATTGAAATAAACCTTAATGATGTTGATAAAAACATAGCCCTTGAATAGAGGGGAACTAACTTCTTGTAAGGCAACTCCTTTAGCACATGGATTTTCACGTTATTCAGAGACTTCTTGCATAAAATGTACCCATTCAGGTAAGCCATCAAGGGCTTTGAGAAGAAGGGTATATATCAGTTAGCTTTGGCTGTGTAATAAACCATCCCAAAACTTAGTGGCTTAAAAACAATAACCATTTTATACAGTTCACGATTCTCTGGGTCAATTGGGCAGTTCTTCTGGTCCAGATTGACTCACATATGTCTGTTGGGCTCTCTCAGGTGTCTATAATCACTCAGCATGTTGGCTGACAGCTGGGTGATCTTGAATGACCTCCCTAATTTGCCTGGCAGTTGACAGGCTGTTGGCTGTGTTAACAAGGGTGACCCATCTACTGTTGTACTTTGTTTCTTCTCCTTATGGTCTCTCATCCTCTCGCAGGCTAGCGCAGGCCAAGAATAAGGGTCTCAAGATTCTAGAGGCAGCACAATAGAGTTAACCCCAAAGCACAAGCGCCTTTCAAGCCTTGGCTAATATCCTATTGGGCAAAGCAAATCACGTGACTAAATCCAGCTCCAAAGTGTGGAGCAAAGACTCTACCTTTTAATGTGAGACATGGCAAAGTCCCTTTGCAAAGGATGTGCATTCAGAGATGGCTGGGAAGCCATTCCTGCAATCTGCTATAGGGAATTCCTCATAATTATATTGTAAACCTGTAGCAAAACCACAACTTTCACTCATTCACCAGGAGCTGCTAACAGGGCACAAGAAGCAAACAAACAAACCCGCCACCCTCTCCAGCTCTCTAACTGCCTATCATCTCCCAGAAAGGGCCGGGATATTTAGTTCTGGACAGTTAGCTCTGAGATACACAGCGTAATATTTTTTTTGAACACATAATGATAGTGATTCGATATAACAGGTGTGAAATGATCATAAAAGGAGAAGTGAGGGAAAGGCCCGTTGGAAGTAAGATTAGGGATGATGTTTCAGCTCTGCAGCTTTCACTGGGCCCCGGGAAAAGAAATACAGAATAAAGGTTAGTTAACTTTCTCCCTCCTAATGAACATTATGAGGATAAATATTCTGTTCACATGTACCCTTTCGGCAACCTGGTTAATTTGTCAAGCCCAACTGGACACATAAAGAGAGCCCCTTTATCTTCATTAAACCCGATGGGAATGAATGGCAAACTGTGGCATCGTTACTCTGGCCTGAAGGGTTTCATCAAAGGGCCTGGAAACCTCTTAAAACCCCAGATACCTTTAATCCTGGCTATGTCAGGGTTTGTTTATCTCTTGTAACAAACATTGGCTGCTCTTATCTCCATCCACAGACTCAGACCAGCCAAAGGCTGCTTCCAGGTACACACAGCAGAGAAAGACACAGGTACACACGCACACAGGAGCATGCGTGTATGTGCGCACACACGCATGGATCAGCCAGCATGACAATTTTTATTTTACAAGGAGGGAGGATGTGTATGCGTGCGTGTGTGTGTGTGTGTGTGTTAGTGAAGTGGAGGTGTAAGAGAGATGAGGAAGATGGAGGAGATAGTGAGGTCTCTGTTCTCTCTGGCCGCATTAATGTAAACCCATGGGAGCCATGAGAGACAATGGCTCAAAGAAAAAGTGGTTAAAAAAAAAATACTGGCTCTACTATTTCCTAGCTGAGTGACCCTGGTCAGGTTAATTAGCTTTGCTGTGCCTCAGTATCCTCATCTGTTAAAACAAAATAAAAACAAAACTCATGATTGTGAAGGTTAATATTTTTCAAGTGTTTAGAATAGGACCCATCCCACATTAAGCACTGTATAATTGTTATTGGATACGTATGTTGACTGGGGCTGGCATGAAACTGCCAAGGAGTAGCTTTGTGACATTCTGGGCTGTTTTGGAGCCCAGGTGGCAAACTGTGGCTGAAAATTGTCAACGGGGCCACTTCCTGCACTGAGTCTTCACCAGCCTGGGAGTGGCCAGGTACTGCAAGCTATGAAATCATCCCTCTTTGACAGGGACCTCGAAAGGAGAGTGGGGGAAGGGCAAAGGAAGGATGGAGTAGCTCCAGGCAGGAGAAGAGACACAGTGACCGCAACTGATCATGGAATGACAGCAAACAGAGACTGCATTGTGAATACATGTGAGAGGACTTTTGTGGACCTCCAAAAATAATATGCTGGGAGTGACTTGATGGTTGGGGTTTGAAATCAAGGGCTGTCTCCATTCACGTGTCTGGCGATTGGTGCTTTCATCTGGGATCTTCTCTTGGATTGTCCACTTACTATGTGGCTGACGGTAAGCCAGCACCCACAGAGGGCCTCTCCACTGGCCGGGGCTTCCTCACAACATGGCGGCCTCAGGGTATTTGAACTTCCTCCTCAGCAGGTCAGCACTCCAAAGACAAGTTTCCCAGCTCGCAAGTCAGAAACTGCATTGTCTTTATGACTTAGCCTTAGAAGGCTCATAGCATCACTTCCGCCACATTGGTTACTAATCTTTTGGTTACTAATGAGACATAGACTTGCAAAATCCCAAACAGAAAGAACATAGATGGCACATCTTGATTGGCGAAGTTTCAATGGCATGTGGAAGATGACCATGTGGGATGGGAGATATTGTCACAGCCGAAACGCAATCAGCCACAGGGGCTATCAAGCCAGAAGACATTTACATTATATAAAACAATAATTTTTCATTTACATTTATTTGAACTTTTTATTAGTTTTCTCAGGCTACCATAACAAAATGCCACAGACTGGATGGCTTAAGCAACCAAAATTTATTTCTCACAGTTCTAGAGGTTCGAAGTCGAAGATCCAGTTTGAGGCAGGGTTTAGTTTCTAGTGAGGGCTCTCTTCTTGGTTTGTAGGTAGCCGCCTTCTCACTGTGTGCTCACATGGCCTTTCCTCGGTGTGTGTGTGAGGGGCGGGATGGAGAGAGAAAGAGTGAGCTCTGGTGTTTCTTCTGATAAGGATATTAATCCTATCAGATCAGGGGCCTACCTCATGGCCTAATTAACCTTAATTACTTCCTTAGTGGACCCATCTCCAAACACAGCCACACTGGGGGTTAGGGCTTCAACATATGAATTCTGAGGGGACACACACATTTGGTCTATATCATTCTGCCCCTGGCCTCCCCAAATTCACATCCTTCCTGAATGCAAAATGCATTCATTCCATCCCAACAGTCCCAAAAGTCTTAACTCATTCCAGCAACAACTATAAAGTCTAAAGATCATCTACATCAGATACAGGTGAGACTCAAGGTATAATTCATCCTGAAGCAAAATTCCTTTTCTAATATGAACCCATGAAACCAGGCAGTTTATGTGCTTTCAAGAACAATAGTGGGGCAGGCAAAGAATAGACATTCCCTTTTCAAAAGAGAGAAATCAGAAGGAAGAAAGCAGTGTTGGGTCCCAAGCCAGTCCAAAGCCTAGCAAGGCAAGTTCAACTAGATCTAAATGCTCAAGAATAATCCTCTTTGGCTTGATGCTCAGGCTTCCAGACCCACTGGGTGGCAGCCCCATTTTCTGCATCCACTGGGGTGGTGGTCTCGCCTCTTGGACTCACTGAAATGGAGGTCACATCCTGGGGGCTCTGCTGAGTGGGGGGGTCCTTCCCTCAAGGCCCCCTCCCCAAGACTCCAGGTGGTAGCATCTTGGCCTGTGGAAACCTCAGTGGTGGTCCCATACTTTGAAACCAAAGAGACAGCCCTGGTCATTTCTGAATCACCTTCAGCGTCCCTCTTCCCTTTCCTTGAAGGATAGCTCACATCCAGAAACAAATAGCTCTATTGTCCCATCCCGTAGGATCTAAGTCCAACATCCTCCTTGCATTTCATCCCATCTCCCTGTCCTTCCATTCAAACTACAGTGTTTCTACTCATATAATCCCATAATCTCTTTATCAGGTACTGTCCAGTTACCCTCTTGGCCTTCTCTTCTGAGCATGCCTTCTCACTGTTTGCAAGATGGACAGGCTGGGAATTTTTCAAATCGTTATGTTCTTGTTTCTTTTTGCCAACATTATATTCTTGATTATTTATGTATTCTCTAAGATGAAAGCATCTTATCTCTCCAGCTCTCCTCTTTTCTTTCTTAACCTTCACCAGAATCACATTTAAGATCAATATTTCTACCAACAATCCCTTCATGACAATTAAACTTTTCCTAGAAGGTACCTCAAAACTCCTCCAGCCTCTACCCATCACCCAGTTCCAAAGCAGCTTCCACATCTTTAGGTATTTGTAACAGCAGCACCCTACTCTACAGTACCAAAATCTTTATTAGTCTGTTTGGGCCACTGTAACAAAATATCATCAACTGGATGGACTGAAATACAGAAATGTATCTCTCATAGTTCTGGAGGCTGGGAAGTCCAAGATCATGGTGCCAGCATGGTCAGTAACTAGTGAAGGCTCTCCTCCTGGCTTGTGGACAGCTGCCTTCCTGCTATGTGTGCTCACATGACCTCTTTTATGTGGGGAAAGAGAGAGAGAGAGAGAGAGAGAGAGAGAGAGAGAGAGAGGGAGAACATATGCAAGGGATGACTCTCTAGTGTCTCTTCTTATAAGGTCACTGATCCTCTCAGATCAGGGCCCCACACTTATGACCTTGTTTCACCTTAATTACTCCTTTAGAGGCCTCTTCTCTAGATATAAGCATATTGGAGGTTAAGGCTTCAGTATATGAATTTGGGGGAGACACAAACATTCAGTCCATAACAAACTTTATCTAAATAAGTACATGATCTACGTTGTCTACATAACCTTTCTCTTTCTCTATGTCAATATTACAAAAGACAATCCCAATAATATGCTGCCATTATGTGCTTCGTTATGAAATGAAAATAGGGACCCATGAGTCAATTGTGCTCTTCGAAGCATAACAAATCTATATGGTGAAAGGTTGACAAAACTGGGTGTATTAGTAAAATTCTTGAGTAGCAAGACAAAAAAGGACTCTTTTGTCTTTTTGTATTGGCTCTTGTAGCCTGAAAAGATGCTGAATGGCTCATGGAACTGAAAGGAAGACCTACATGACTCAGCATCTCCAGGTCAATAATCAGAGTCTCCATCCTGCCAGTGTTCTCTTTCCCTACCATCTCTCGTCTTGTCTTGTCTCTCTCTTTCTTGTAGGTTGGCCTTATTGTCTCCTACCAAAGACATGGGACCTTCTCCTTGAGACTGGAAAAATAGCCAACCAGTAACCATACCATAAGACAGATCTTCTTTCTTCCTGTGTCAACGTATCAGTTCCAGGGAAGGACTCTGATTGGCTCTGCTCAGGCCATATGACCACTCCTTAGACTTTGGCTCATTGAAGATGAAGTTCTGTACTTAGTCAGGGTGTCGCATGCTCACTCCTTGGCAAAGGGGTCAAAATCTGTTGCATCTACTGAGTATAATTTTTTTTTATTTAAACATATGTGTGTATTCACAAGCTTACTCATAAAAGTAAACAGTAGCCCAAAGTCCTAAAGAAATCAAAATGCTTCTTAAAATGTGCACATACTCCTATTTTCCATGGGAATCTTGGTTGGGAAACACTGCTGAGTGTTTTAGCTGTAAGAGCAGACCAATGTTTCTGTCTGGCAGGGCTGGAAAAACACCTACAGACATTACTTGGTGCTGGCTAGAATTCAAAGGCAGTAAATTAAATGGTTCACAAGCCCTCAACTCCAGTACCTCAGATCTTGGAGGGCCCCTGCTCCTTTGAAAAGTTGATTCTGGGTGTAACTGCAGCCCCTCCTTCTAGGGGCCCAGCTAGCTTGCTGCTGGACAACCAAGGAAGAACCCCCAGGGGCATTTGTTGGCAGTGAGAGGGGAGATACTGGGAAATGACAGCAGGGCTAAAATAAGCATTTTAGCAGCCTAATGGAACTTAAAAATAATTTTTCAAGATTTCAATAAAGTGACACAGGTCTGTCCAACCCTGAGTGATGAAGCAATGTCTCAAAATTAACTGTCCAGCTAGACAGATCCCTAGAGTCCTTCCAGAAGACATCAGGAGACTGCTTTCAGCTCAGTATTATTTGGTTCAACAATACAAATTTGGTTTTAATCAGCGTTATACTCTAAATATCTGTGCCCACCTCTCAAATTTGTTTCTTAAAGTCCTAATCTCCAAGGTGATAGTATTAAGAGATGGGGTCTTTGAAAGGTGGTTGGGTCACAAGGGCAGACCCCTCATGAATAGGGATAGTGCCCCTATAAAAGAGACCCCAGAGAGATCCCTTGGCCCTTCCACCACATGAGAACACAATGAGAAGACAGCCATCTACGGACCAGGGAATTGGCCCTCACCAGACACCAAATCTGATGTTACCTTGATCTTGGACTTCCCAGCCTCAGAACTGTGATAAATTTCTGTTGTTTATAAGCCACCCACTTTATTGTGTTTTATCAACCAAACATACTAAGACAATCAGTCACCTCTTTTGAAAGTTATCTTGAAACCAGCTGAGAGAGAACTAGGCAAGTGTAGGAGCTGGATCACCAGTGAGGACCACTCCATAGCATCCCCTTGCTAGCATGTTGGCTTATCCCAGTGTCCATGCTACAGGGATGACTGAACTGTGGACAGTGGTGTTGTTGGGAAAGATACAACATGCCTCAGCTCAGCTTCTCTAACTGCAGTGCTCAGGGACAAAAGGGCACAGCACTGACTTCCAAAGCTGGTTGAATATTCAAAAGTGATTGAAGTTTCACCATCCATGGTAAATTGTTTCCTAAAATGGACATATCCATCCCTCCTATCCATCATGCTCTTTGCAGTGTGACTGCCATCTCCCCTTTCTTTGAGCCTCACCTGGCCCTATGACTGGCACTGACCCTAAGCATGTGACAGAAGGGAGATTGTGGAGCTTCTGAGTAGAGGCCTTAAGAGACCTGGAAGCTTCCTTTTTTGTTCTCTTGCCATGTAAAGAACCCCAAATGACCCTGCTAGAAAAGGAGGGCATGGAGAAAGACCAGCCCTGGGGAAGGAGGGAGGCCACACAGAGAAGTACTGAGGTGTCCCAGTCAAAAGCCAGCACCAAAGCACTGGACATGCGAGGGGGGACATCTCGGTCCCTCCAGCCCCAGTGGAGATACTGGCCAGAGCCACATGAAGTGGAGATGAGTCGTCTCCCCTCCCCTGCCAGCCCTGCCCAGTCTCTGACCCATAGAATTGGGAGCAATAAAACAGTTATCGTCTAAAGCCACTGGGTTGCGGGGTGGCTACACATCAACAGAAAACTCACCTGCCCTCATTCCACTAGGAGGAATTAGGCCCACAAACTGGGATGTCTACCAAAAGCCAGCTGTTGCATGGATCAGAACATGCTTTGTGTAATTTTCACTGGGCACAGAGCATTTCAGAGCAGACTAAAACCCAAACTAAAAGATTTGCTTTTCTGTAGGTTTGGGCCATGCTGCTCAAATTTAACTGTCTTCTATTTTGCCCTGAAAATTTTCCAGTGGCCCTTGCAGGGTCAGTGAGCATTTCCAGTTTCCTGAGACCCACTGGGTACCATTTTAGCAACCTCAAGTCTCTTCAACCTCTATTGATCTTCCTACAGAGTTTGACAATTGGCTATTGACAGAAATTTTTTTAAATATGAGAGTTGATCTCCAACTGGGTATACCGCCGTAACAAAGTTTCTATTGGATGTCCATGAGAGCATTCAGGCAGCTGAACTCAGAATCCTAATCATTTCCCATATTAACACCTATACTCTGAAAGTGATCAATTCTGCCCATCAGTCTCCATGGACTGAGGAGAACTTTCTAGCAGCTTAGGCATGGCCTCACATCAGGTGATCAATAAATCATTTGCCTAGGTGTGTTTTATGGTTGCCCAGTACATCAGCATAATAAAAGTTTGAATTAGGTAATGTTCCTTTTTATTATCAGACATGAATTACCTCATGGGGCCAGCAGATATACAAATGTAGTATGCCCTTCCACTAAGCGGAAGGCTTTTTTCAATCAGCTTCCGACAAATGCAGAAGGCAAAATAATATTAATAACTACATGCCAAGATTGCCTATCCATATTATAGATTGATTTTATCAGGTTCATTATTGCTCTTCATTTAATAATAAACAATACCATAATTTCCATAGCAACCATGGCAAACCATCAGAGTAATATTAAACATAAACTCCATACTTTCAATGTTTATTCTGAGCCTGGAATAGGAGGCTTTCTGCAGGGCATGGTGAAATGTTCGTACTGGAGGAAAGGTCCATTTTTGTTCCAATTAGACCCTGGGAAGCTGGTAAAACAGCATATTATGCTAAGAAATATATGTAATAATACTAGCATCCATGTTCACCCTAAAAAGGAATATCATACTTTGATATCTGAGTGATCGCATAGTCCTGTGACTTTGAAAGCTTATATTTCATTTTTAACTTTTAAACAAAATTAATCACATAAAGACTAAATGCTTACTGTATGCAATGGATGGTCTCCTGATCTTCTCACTCTCTGGAGTCCATGGAATAAGACAAAGACACTTTGGTATCCAGCCCATGTGTTCCTTCAGTGTGAATTGTATCTTTGTCATTTCTCTATTTCTGACACCTGGCATGCAGCAGGCACTCAGTTAATGCTTACAAATGAACAAATATTTCTTGTGGACATGAAGACAATGAAAGTGTAGAAAGTTTCCCTAGAATAGGAGGCCCATAAATTGAGTCTGAAAGGATGGGTAGAGTTTAGTCTAATCAAGGAAAACAGAAGGACATCCCAGGCAGAAACCGCCAGGAAGGAGGCACGGATAGGAGAAAGAGGAAGTTAAGTGCTCTGATTGTCTTAGTTTCGTTGAGGGCAGACATGAAGCCAGGTAGGGAGGCACTGGCCAGGTCATGGAGCACCACGGAGCTCAAGCTTTAGTTGTCATTGTGGGGACTAATAAGAAGTTTTAAGCAGTGAAGGACCTTGGTTAGTTTCCTAATTTGGAAAGATTAATCGAGCTTCAGGATGGAGATGGATGCACAGCTAGAGTGAAGGCCAGTAGAGTTGTGGCCCTTCAGTGCCCCCACACGTGCACAGCACAGGCTGGCATTGGCACTATTTCCCTCCCAAGGCCACCCGAGACTCTCGACAAAGTCAAACACAGTAGCTCAGGGCCCCAGATCTTGAGGCATCTCAAGTCCTGGATGCCATGTTTTGAGGGAGCACATTGTTCCGGAATATAGTGGCACCTCCCACCCCTCCCATCTTCCTGTTAGTGGGCACAACCTGGAGGATGGGAAGGGTGAACAAAGGGGATGAAGTGTCACCATCTCTCTATTAGTTTCAACATTTCTGAGGACAATCCTCCCTCAGGGTCCAAAGGGTCTTTGTGTTCTTGAGCCAACATTGGGAAGACAGATCTCAAATAGATGCATTTGCCAACAACTTGCTTTCCACCAAATGGGAAAAATGCCACTTTATTTCCTGATGATGACCATTAGAAATGGTTCCAAAACCACAGGCATCCAGGTTCACAGACTTTCCCTGGCCAAAGCACACCCTGAACCTACTTAAGTGTCAGGCATTGTTTTCATGGTGCCTTCAAGAGCACTGTAGGTTTTGGAAAAGGAAAGCCCCAATGTTGTAAGGTTTTGTAAACAGCAGAAACTGCTTACCTAAAGTGGACTCCTTCTAGATTGGTCTGTGAGAATAATAGAATGTTTCACAAAAAATACTCAAGAAATCAAAATTACTCAGAATAGATGAGAAAAATGTCAGTGAGGACCCAAGGCTCCTTCAAATCCAGGTTGCTGTTCCTCATGGCAAACCGAGCCTAATTGGTTTGCCAGCTCTACCCAAAGCCCCAATAAGGAAACATGTCTGCTTTGTAGCAAGAGGGATTTAATTTGAACAGAGAAAAAAAATATATACTGATATGAAAGGAACTACAGTGGCTTATAAGAAAACAACCTTAAGATTTATTCCTCAGGAAATATTCATTGAGTGCCCACTATGTGTAATGAGCTGCTCTGTACTACGCAAACTTATTGCTAAATAAAACAAAGATTCTTGCCCAAGCAGAGTGTACACCCCAGCATAGGGTCTAAGGGAGACCAATCTTGTGTATGGAGAGCTGCCCGAGTCCAAAGTGGGAACAGTACGGTGTGAGTGCAGTGAATACAGTGCAGTGTAGGTACAGCCACTGTCGGTACAGTGCAGTAAGGATATAGACCAGTGTGGGTACAAACCAGTGTGGGCACTGTGGCTACATCCCAGTGTCAGGACGGTCCAGTTTGGGTACAACTCAGTGTGAGTACAGTGCAGTGTGAATACAGCCCAGTGTGGGTACAGCCCAGTGTAGATACAGTGGACACAGTCCAGCGTGGGTACAGTGCCATGTAGACATTGTGCCATGTGGGTACAGTGCCATGTGGATACGATGTGTATGTCCCAGTGTGGGTACAGTGCAGTGTGAATACAACCCAGTGTGGGTACTGCCCAGTGTGGGTACAGTGCAGTGTGGGTACTGCCCAGTGTGGGTACAGTGGGTACAGCCCAGTGTGAGTACAGTGCAGAGTGGTGCCATGCAGCGTAGGTACAGTCGGGTATGGTGACGAGGACAAGGCTTTCATTTGACAGACACTAGGGTGTGAGTGAAGCATTTGGCTGGGCTGCAGGGCAGTCAGGAGGAGGAGGGATGGAGGCTGTGGGTTTAGACAAGACCAGAACACGAAGACGCCCACAAGCCACACCATGGAACCTGCACTGCATTCTGGAGAGAAAGACGCCTGACAAGGTGGAGAGCGGAGTAGATTAGATGAAAAGGGCAGAGGGTGCTCTGGTGTCTGCTTGAAGAATGGCAGGACCAGAGCAAGAGACCAGCTGGGCCACTTCCGTAATGATGCAAGTGAGAAAGAGGAGGCCATGAGTGAATGTCTAAAAGGATACGATTTTACAGCCTTTTGAATGGAATTTGTGAAAAGCGCACTTTAAAAGAGAGCCAGCTTTGAGCTCGGGTGAGTGGCGGTCATGTGGAGTGTCGTACACACAAGGGGAGCAGGGCCAGAGGGGAGCGCTACGCCGAGTTTAGCGTCCTGGGTTCTGAGAGCCTGCTGGGAGGTTTGGGAAGACGTGCCCCAGCAAGTGGGGCAGTCGGGGAGAGAAGACAGAGAGACATCTGCTTTTGGGGTCATCAGCACTAGTTGTGTGTGACCCCAGGCCAGGTGGCACAAGGTCCAGAAGAACCCTAGGTGTGGGTAAATGAGATGACACAGCCCCAAAAAGAGCAGTACACACTTTTTTTTTCTGCAGACTAGGGGCAAATCACTGAAATCCCAAATCGCTCAGCTGCCTAGCTGAGTCTAGCTCAGTCCTGGGGGGAGCCTCACTGACTCATGAGAATGTTTTAGAAATGTGGACTTCAAACCCATTTCCTCCACCAAGACTTAAAACCCCTGTCTGACTCTCCCCGGATATGTAACAGTTGATTCGCCCAGGCCCTTAGAGAGCCCCACGGGAGGCCCTGTCTCAGCAGGGCAGCTTATCCACATCCCTGCTAAACCACCTGCAAGTGATTGGATTAAGCCTTCTCCACACTCAAGCTCTCAAAACCGAAGCCTGTCTTCAGGGGCACAGTGGATAAGAGAAGCACAGTGTCACTTAGAAATTCTCCACCTCCCAATCCACAGTGCTCAGGGTGATGTGATTTACTGCCAGTGCATCCTGCTTTGTGGTCTCCTTGGAACACAAGAGTGGCTGCTTGAGACTGAATTCTTCCCCAGCTGACCCCGGCAGCCTGGTCCCTGCGGGCCTTCACAGCTGTGCACACTGCAGGAGGACAGAGCAGGGTCAGTTTCCACCAGTGTCTCCAAGATGGTCAAGAAGCAACCATGTTCACCTCACCTTCCTGGGCTCAGTGACACTGTGGTTTTCATTCCTCAGTTCCTGATGTCAGAGGTGGGGGACAGTCCCAGGCAGGTCAGCACAAACATAAACCCACTCATGTAGGGTCTATGGGGTGTCATTATTTTCCTCTCACACAGATTGACCTAACATGAGGCACCCCCAAGGCATCCCAACCTGTGAGAGTCTCAATGAATTTTTTACAGTAACCAGGACATGCTCCCATTGGAAAAATCATGTCATTTCAAATAATAGCAGATACAAAAAAAAAAAAAGATATAAAGAGAAGAGCAATGAAGCACATTGGAGATCATTTTCTCCCTTTGTAGTGTGGTAGTCAGAGTCACAGGTGTGGACAAAATAGTACAGGGGCCAGTACACTTTTTCTATAAAGGGGCAAAGCCCAAGTATTTTAGGCTTTAGGGGCCAGAAGGTCTCTCTTGAAACAATTCCACTCTGCCATTACAGCACAAAAGAAGCCGTAGACGATTCATAAAGATATGAATGCAGCTGCATTCCTGTTAAAGTTTATTCACGAAAACAGCCGATAGGCCATGTGTGGCTTGCAAACAGTAGGTGGCCAAGCAATAGTCTGATGCAATCCAAAGACAGGGAGTGGGACACAAAAGAGGACAAAACCTTCACTAACAACAAAACTTAAAGGATGGGGAGTATAGCGGAGTGAACACCAGATTACAGTGGGTTGGAGAGTCGTGAGTGTATGTACATGTACACGTACACACATATACTCACAATATATAATGTGTATGCACATAAATATGCACAGATGTGTATATGCACACACTTTTTTATGCGTGTGGATATACCATACAAATACCCTTCAAGATTTCTGTTTCTTGTTTAGAAGATCGGATATACTGGATGAGCTCCCTATTGAAAAAGCAGTTCTGCATAAAATAATGCGTCTCTGACCTGCACTGGGAGTAAGGAACCCTCAGAAGAACACGGAAACAAGAGGGAAAGAGGACGCTTCATGTGTGTTTGCACCAACTGCAGAAAACACTGAGCTCTCCCCTTAGCAGCTGCATCAGACCCAGGGGAAGGGAGATGAAGTCTCTGCCCAAGCAAGGTGGGAAACCACATAGGAGCCCCTCACTGAGTTAATTACCTGCCCATCACCTTAGGTGTTCCATCGCTGAAAAGACTCACAAGATTCAGTTTATGCTCAAGAACAGATTTATCACAAATTCAGCCCAGCAGCAGCAGCAGCAGCAGCAGCAGCAGGATATGTGTTAAAAGGGCTCAGGAGACCACAGGCCATGTCTGCTTTGTCCTCCCACAGCTGGGTCTTACAGCAGAGCTTTGTCACCAGGTTTTTAGCAAGCACTGGAGTGCGTGTGTATGAGCAGGTGTGTGCATGCATGTGTATGTGAAGCACTTTGGTATCAGGAAGCCTGTTCATGGTGGGGGTCTCTCATAGACACATGCTAGCCACATAACCTGCCTTAACTATCAAAGTCCAAGCCCTATGCCCAGCCTCTTCCAGAACCAGGAACAAATCATAAATATAAATATTATTACTAAACAACACTGGCAGGCTGTTACCTTCTGCTCTGAAACGACTCACTGATCCATGATTACAGAACACTGTTTAGTGAACAGATTCCAAAGCCTTGGCCAAGGGTCAGTGGCTTAGAAGTCAAGCACGTGCCAGTACAGCCCAGTGGAGGTGAACCTGCGCCGCTCGTCACATCAAGCTGGGGTTCCTCGGTGTCAGGAATACCTCTGTGATCCAAGACACCTCAGGAGATAATTTGACCTAAAGTGGTCCCACGTGGGTAGTACCCAGGTAACAGGGGCCAGTCATAGAGTGTCCTTACACAAACCTGGACAGCACAGCCTACTACGAGCCCAGGCCATCTGGTGTAGCCTGCTGTTCCCAGGCTACAAACCAGTTACTGTGTTGAATATTTCAGGTAATTGGAACACAATGGTAAGTATTTGTGTACCTAAACAGAGAAAAGGTACAGTAAAAATATGGTATTATAATCTTAGAGGACCATTGTCATATATGTAGTGTGTCATTGACCACATATAGCACATGACTATATTTGAAATTATTTGTAAATGAATTAAACAAAAGATGTGACATGTCTGTAAAAAGAGACTAAGTGAAGAAGATTGAATGACATTGTTCACTATTTGGTCCAGAGGTACAAAGGCACAGACCAGAAAAAGGAGGGCGGTGTGCTGGGCCATCTGAAGGAGAGAGCCCAGACTCACTCCGGCTGTCGCTGCCAGGTTGGCCCCGCTTGCTAGATCTTCTGTTTTGTTTTGGGTCTTGGTTTTTGATGAGAAAACAGCAAAATGACTTTTTTGGTGAAATCTGCTGATCTTTAAATGTTTGAAGCTCATTCCATTAAAATGAAACAGGTCTGCAGGCCTGAGCAGCCATCTGTGACCTCAGCCTCAGAGTGCTGGTGACAGTAGAAAGAAGTCACACTCTAGGACAGGACAGAGGTAACCAGTGGTTGGAGGTCACCATGGGCCAGAGGGGCTGTGGTCTATGGCACAGAATGGGATTGAGCTGTGGACATTGAGGGTCACTGCTTTTCCTCTGAGACAGGAGGACAGAGGTGCACAGAGAGGGAGGTTAGGCTTGGCATTTTGTAACCTGCATGGGGAGGTTTCTAAGACTCCAATGTTCTATCAACAGATTGCCCTTGACTTCAGCCAAGCGCATCTGAGTCAGGACGTTGATATACAACCAAACTGAACCTTCATGTCACAGCACTGGGACAGCAAAGATACTAAGTAAATAAAACATTCAGATGCTGGATAAAATCAGAATTTTTGGAAAAAATCTCGGAAACGTTGTCTCTCTTGCTGCCAGGCAAGTTGACAGAAATTAAACAAAGGGAAATTATCCTTAAATATTCACTAAAGGATGAGTGGGTTTCCTGGAACCACACAATAAGGAAATCGCTTTTCTGAAGATGTTTTCTGAAGGGAGACTACCTACAGTTTGAGAAGCCAGAGAACAAACAAGGTAAGAAGAAAGAAGGAGAAGAAGGAAAGAGAATGGATAAAACACCATGCTGATGTTTTGAAAGGCACAAAGAAACAGCGAGGTGGACTCTGGGCCACAAGTTAAAAACTGACATTGTTCACTGAGGTCCTCAAGAACTTCCAGACAACCCAGCATGACAGAGAAAAACCACGAACACTGAGTTCAAATCCACCTCTGCTGCTTGGGAAAGGAGGCTACCTTTGCAGACTCCGTCTCCTCACTGCCCTCTGTATATGGAGAACCTGCGTGGTGGCCAGCAGGTGAGAACTCAATGAAAGTGGTTTCTCTTTTCAGCCTAGACCTCCATACATCTGTATGTTTTTTGTTTTTGGTTTTGGGGAATATTTTTTGTGCCCATTCTCGGCAACTACTGATCTCCCTTTTCTGCTATTTCAAAGAACCAACACTGTGTAAAAAGGCCGTGTACCATGCTGCAGTCTTAAACATAGGACAGGAGTGCATATTTGATCAAGATCTATGTAAATTCCACGCACCAACAGAGTGAATATTTTCCTTCGCTTTGAAAATTCAGTTCACCTTTGTCTGTATTTGTGTTTCTACAAACGCCGGAGCCTTCATTTATTGTTTTCAATCACTGTTTTATAGTCAACCTTTCTCATTCTAAATTCTTCCTTGAAAAAGTAATGTCTCCCCCAACAGATATAGGTCTTTACGAAAGAATAAAAAAATAACTTTTTATGTACCTTGTATTTTATATGTGAGATGCTTTCAAGAGCATCACTAAGCCAAAGTCCAATCCTTACAATTTATCTCGAATATTGCCTTGGCTACAGTTTTGAATCACATTTGCCTGCAAAATTATTAGGTGGCTTTCTCTAAAATCCAAATGTAGGTAAGCAGTGTTTTTAGTACATTTTTAAAGTGTATAATATGGTAGTCACTTTTGTATTAATAATTCTATCACATTAAGATCAAAAATATAGATTGCCTTTTCCCCCCTCTGAGAAGACTTGGTACTGGATTCTCCAGAGGACACTTCTTGAGCTTTTCTGTGCATAGGAACTATGTGGGGGATCTTGTTAAAATGCAGACTCTGACTCAGTAGGTCTGGGGTAAAGCAAAGATTCTGCATTTCTAACAAGCTCTCTGGCGAGGCCAGTGCTACAGGCTCAAGGACCACATTTGGAGAGGCAAAGAGACCAGGGCAGTGGTTTTCAGCTGTAAGTCCGCAGGCAGCTTCCCCAGGGCACTGTAAAAGCAGAGTTCCCTGTGTCCCACCCCAGAAATTCCAATATAATTGGTCTGGAGGGTGGCTGGGCTTCTAGAAGTGTGTAAAAGTACCCCAGGTGATCCTAAAGTGCTACTTAGGTGGCAAATCAGTAGTTTAAGGCAGGTCCAGCTGATAGAAATTTCACATGCTTAACTGTGAGCTTCTGCAGGGCAAGGTTTGCAGCTCTGATATCTCTTCCTACTGCAAGGCTTTCTATAGAGACTGTTATGGAATTTCAGCGTTGTTAGCAATGTTATCCATGTACTTAAAATTAAATATGACTCCTGTGAGGTAAATTATCAAGCTCTTTTTACCACTTACATTTAGACCAGCACCTTTGAGTCTGTAGTTCCCACTGATGTAATCCAAGTGGTCCAGCGTGAGAGTCTTTATAGCCTTGTGTCTTTGATCTCATTTAAGTGTCTTACACAAAAACTCTGGGAGAAAAATACAGTCTTCTGCCTTCTCCACATATGAAAGCTGAGGTCAAGGTAGATTAAATATTTGTGTAATTAGGGACTGGTCTACAGCTATGCTTCCCAGAGGAGAACAGCATTCTGTCTCCATTTTGTAGAACAACATAAGCACACTGAATGCTTTGGCAACATCTTGAGATAAGATCTTATGGTCCTAAGGATTTCACGGGTGGTGTGTTATTCTCAAAGAGCCCCAGGCTATATCCCAGGTGATATCAAAGATGGGCAAAGTTATGCCTCTGCCTGGCTTAATGACCTACAAGGGTATCCTCACACCTGCAGAAAGCCCACACATGAAGACACAAATTAATACTATATGACATATACTGTAAGAAACACAAATAGAATAAAAGAAACACATTGTGAAAAACAGATTTGGCTGAAGGCACAGGTGAAGAAAGAGATGCTAGATTTAGAGCATTCCTTGAATAAATTTAAAAGTCCTCCAGACTTCTATTCCCCTGGTTTGGAACTGGTGATAGTGATACTCCACTGATGCTCTCTCAGGTCTACAGTTATAACTTGTCACATTACTACCTATTGGCAACTCGAGCCTAGGTTCTGGTGAATTTTTATAATATGGTTGAACTTCTATATGAAAGTTCATCATTTTTTCCACTTATTTTTGATCTTCTCTCTGAGGCCTCTAGGGAATAATCCATAGGTTTATTGAATAATGATATGAACGTGAAGACAACATCTTTGTCTGTTTATGTGGCTATAACAAAATACCTGAGACTGGGTAATTTATTAAAAAAAAACAAATTCATTTTCTCACAGTTCTGGAGGCTTGGAAGTCCAAGATCAAGGCACCAGCAGGTTCAGTGTCTCGTGAAAGCCCAAATATTGCTCACAGATGGTGACATCATACGGCAGAAGGGATGGAAGGGAACGCGGGATGAACGCTGCATCCTCACATGGCAGAAGAGCAGAAGGGAGCGAACCCACTCCCTCCAGCCCTTTTATAAAGGCCCTGATCCCACCTGTGAGGGCTCTGACCTAATCACCTCTTAAAGGCCCCACCTCTTAATACTATCCCTTTGGCAATTAAGTTTGAATATATGAGTTTGGGGGACACATTCAGACCATAGCAACAACAAACGAGCCCTCCGGTGGTGAGATTCTGTGGGTAAGAAAGGAACCAGGGCTTACCATGTGCAAGGCTCCTAGTGCGCACGTCCCAATTCTGACACACAGACATGTTCTTGGTAAAACAAACCACTGCAAAAGAATTGTTTCAATGGGGAGTTCAAATCCAGGGCTCATTACAAAGGCCACGTTTAACCAATCAGCCCCAGCGTGTGCGTGCAGATGGGGATCACAGTGTTAGGGTGACTGCGTTCAGACTTAAGCAAATCTATTCCTTGCATTTCTGAGACTTCCAAGGGTGGGGAGATTCTGATAATGTTCAGTTGTCCCAAATGGCACTGCTGCTGCCCTGCCAGGTCCCATTCTTTTCTAACATTGAGCCACTAAGTACTGCTGATTTGCAATGTTGCCCACAGGCACCAGGTTAACTGCATATCAGAGACATCCCCAAGCAGGGCTGCTTGGGCCCCAGTGTGATCCAGTATCTCAATCTCTTTATCCAGAACCCTGGCACCCACAGGTCTGTCTGATACAAACCAAACTTGGGTCTCGGCAGCCACATACACTCCCAATGTCCACTCCCCTTCCACGTCATCTAAAGACACCTCTGGAAGCCTTTTTCATGACAAGTTTTCTTCCAGGAGACTTTGAACAAATAAATGTCCCTCAGGCTCTCCCACCAGTCCACCCATCATGCCCAAATCTTCTGGACACAAGCAATGGGCACAACTGAAGACAGAAGCAAAGACCGGTAAAAGAGAAAGGTGTTTTTCCATAGAAACAAGGAGATAAATGAAGGAAATGCAATTTTCACCTAAGGCCCCTTTTTCAAAGCCAATAAGCACAACATTTCCAGAACAATAGGAATCTGCTACTGGTGTTTTTATAGATGTTATTGGGATCCGAATCAATTTGCCAAATGGGAAAGCCCAAATCAAATTATTATTCAAGTAAACAAACCGAAAATAAAGGCATTCCCAGATGCTTTTGACAAGGGGCAAATGGACCACTAAATCAAACATTTCATAAATAAATTAGCAAAACACATTATATAACACTCACATTAATGACTCACACCAGATTGCCAAGGTTCTTAATCAAATCTTTTCAATCTAGGCCCTTCTATTGCGAAAGGGCGCTTCTTACAGACATCTCATAACATTAAGCAAGTCTCTCCAATGACGTTTCTGCCATGACCAAATGTTTTCCTTCTGATCTGTCTCCAGGCCTGACATTTTTGCAAATTAAACTGGATTACATTTTCCATGATGGCTTAAATTCAATTATCCAAATAACTAACCAGCCAGCTCCATGACTAAATTATCCACCTGCTGCCTGAACTTTTTGACAACGCACCGGCTTCACTTCTATTTTGAAAAGTGGACATAGGTCTGGATTTCTCTTGGAAAAGAACCTGAGAATGATTTTTTCTTTTTAAAATCACTTCAGGGGATACATGATCAGACCCTCATGATAAAAGATTCAAACAACACAGAAATGGTTGAAAGCAAGGGCTGAACGTTCTTCTCTGCCCCACTCCTTCTCTCTTCCCAATGGCATTCTTCCTGTCTGCTTTCTTGGCCACTTATGTAGGTTTCCAATTTGACACAATCTCAAACAATGCCAGAAGAGACATCTTTCCCTGTGTGCACAATCTGTAGGTCACAGGGGAGTCACCTTTTTACTGATGAAAATACTGTCATATCGCCTTTCTATGAAAGACTTCATAGGTGTCTATTCCCTCCAACAGTGTATAAAAGTGCCTTTTCCCTTCACACTCATCAGCACAGCACACTATATTACACACTAGACATCTTTGAATTTTTGCCACATGATAGGTCAAAACAACTTAGTATTTTTACTTCCATTGTCAAGGGTGTAAACAAAAAAAAAATCACAAGATTAAAAACTGCCAAAAATATGTTGGTAGAAAACGTTTAATTAATGAATGAAGACGGTAGAGTCAATTTTCTGGCAAATACTGAATGAAAGAAGCAAGACATAAGAGAAATATATGTTCAAGGTCATATTTGGATAAAAGAATAAAAGGAGAGAAGGATTTCTTAGATTGGGCAGCAGCTCTGAAAAGAAGAGTATTGAAAAATGAGGAGAGAATTGAACTGTCTGGGCTTCTACATTGTGATGATTATATTTGTTTATGTTGCTGCTGTAACAGGCTACCACAAACTGAAAGTAACACAAATTCATTGTCTTACAGTTCTGTAGGTCAGAAGTCCAGCAGGGGTCTCACCAGGCTAAAATTAAGACATCATCAGCAGCAGCGTTTCTTTCTGGAGTCTCTGGGGCAGCATTTGTGTCCCGTGCATTTAGATTGTCGGCAGAATTCAGCTCCTTGTGGTCATAGGACTGAGGTCCCTATTGTCTGCGGGCTATATCCTGAGGGTCATTGCCGCCTTCCAGAGGCTACTGCATTTCTTCACTCATGGCCCCCTGCCTACATCTGCAAAGCCAGTAATGTGGGCGGAGTTCTTCTCACATCACGTCTTCCACCTACTCTTCTGCCTCCCTTTTCCTCTTTCAAGAGCACGTGTGATTAGATTGGGCCCACCTGGGTAAGCTACGCTATTTTTATCTATTTTAAGGCCAGGTGATTAGCAACCGTAATTCTCTTTTACCATGAAACGTAACATATTTTAAGGTTCTAGGGATTGGAATACCTTTGCGGGGTTGCAGCGGGAGGGGTTGGGGGGGTGGTTGTGTAATTGTTCTGCCTACCAATGTTAGTATAATGGAATATTCATGGAAGTACCAAGGAATCATGTACCTTGTGTTTTATTGGCTTTTGTCCTTAACTGCTGAATTTTAAAAAAGAAAACAAAAGAAAAGGAAAACCAACTCTGACCCTCCTCAAAGCTTCATGGGATATTTCTGGAAGCCCCTGATTCAGTCAGTTGCCACGTGGAGACTGCCGTCTCTTCCTCTAGACCCTTTCCCTGACTGCCAGGCACTGGACATCCCTGTGACTTCATCATGGTCTTCCAATGTACCAAAGCCTTGCCTGCTTCAAGAGAAAGTAGGGGACATAGCCTCTCCCTCGATCTGTGGCACCCTCCACTGCCTGGGTGCCCCAGCAGCCCTGCCAATACTGTTGGGTCTCCCCAGATCTCTTGCTTCCTGTGAGTCTTAGGAGGAACTAGGTGATATATGGGGGACCCTTCGCCCCCCTCCTCTCTCCTTGGAGAGGCAGAGCAAGAGACTCAGGCTAATTGACACTGGACAGGGCCACAGTTCATCAGACATGTACAGGGGGGTCTGATTCTTACATATACAAACATGTATATGTGTATACATGTGTGTATACGTATATATGTATGTATGTATACATATGGGCACACACATATGTGAGAGGCAGATACACACACACACACACATGCGCCCAATGAAACAAATCATCTGCTTTTCTCCCAAGAAGTTCAAAACACTATTTTTATTGCATTATTTATTGTAAATGGGTCTTTGTAGGGGTACATATAAAGTAATAGTATCCTTTGCCAAATTGCAACATTGAGACCTAAAAAATAAACGTCTTTTCCTCAAGTTCATCAGGACAATTACAGCCATCAACGCTGGTATGGGGCAGTCCAGGCTGGAAATAAACCATCATTCTGCTTTCTTCGAAGAGCTTGTGCTCTAACGAGATGGCCCACACACACTGCAGCAAGACTTAGACGTTGGCTGAGATACTTCCTCTTTAGAATCCTTCCTAATGGCCTCTAGAATGTTCAGCCAGGAAAAAGCTGTGGAAATGACAAAGCACCTAGAGCTATGGCTACCCTTGGGCTTCCTAATAAACATTATCATCTGGAAAATGGCATGTGTTTCCATGTGGCAGAACTGCTGGGACTTTCATTCTGGGAATGAGCCTCAAGATTTGGGCATCTTGGCCAGAGTCTCTTTTGCCCCCATCCTACTGTGTGCACTGTGATAGAAAGCTATGCAAGATGGTATCTTTACACCAGAAATTTCTATCCAATTCACTAAGGAAATGGAGTTGACTTAATTATCTCAGAATCCTGGGAAATTGAGGTATCATGTAGAATCACTGATGGTGTTTTCAAGTTTATGTAATCTAATACCTTATTTCACAGAAACAGAAAGCAAAACTCAACAAGAGGCAATGACTTGCTCAAGGTTATGCACCTAGTTCTTGTCAAAGCTGGATCACCAAACCGCTGGTGACTCCACTGTCCTCTGTTCTGTGCTGCCTCTCTGTCACTCAAGGATTACTAATATTCAAAAAATGAAATTAACAGGCTTCTGGGTAAAGAGGACACATAGGATATGTTAACTTGCTTGACTATAGTAATCATTCACTATGTATGCATATATCAAAACATCATGTTATATACCTTAAATATATAGAATTTTTATGGACCAAAAAAATATGGTGCTTGAAGTACACTCTTTCAGATCACCATCCTCCCCAGACTTCACTGAAGCAACAGCAAGGGAATAAGAGAAGTTAACAGAAACAAAATGTTGGAATCTTGAAAGCAGATGGATCAGTATTAATTAAATCTAGAAATCTAAATCCTTAGCCAACGAGAACCTGAAATACATCACAGACCTCCCCAAAGGATCGAGAATTGTTTGCATCTAACCTTTGGAATGGGGAGGTGCTGGTGTAGCATGAAAAGGAGAATGGATGGAAAGTCTGCTTAAGAGGCAATTAGAACCTGGATCTCTCCCACAGGTCCATGCAGCCAAGCCAGTGGTCGTCCCTCACTGCAATGGAAGAATGGCAGCGGGTAAGTGAGAATGATGGTTTATAGATGCTGAATCTGACAAGATCAGGTGTCCAGTGATCATAACTAATAGTATTAAAAATTGTTTTCTCCAATATTTGTCACATCCACTCTCAAATTAAACACAAGTCTTATAAACAGTGAAGACCAGAGCTACCCCTACTGTATATGCATACAGGGTATGACACCGGTAAAATCCCCTGGACATCCCCTTTTCCCCTGGTGACTCTGAGTTCATCAAAAGAGCTACCCTGGTAGACCTGACTTAATCAGATGAGCTTTAAAAGAAGGTGAAACATCAGAGAGACATTTTCCTACTGGACTAAGAGAAAGTAGACAGCCCTATTGTGAACTATCTGTGGGGACCCTGTTGCAAGGAACTATGGGAGGTCTCTAGATACTGAAAGTGGTCCCCAGTGGATGTTGAGCAAGATGGGAGCCTCAGTCATACAACCACAGGGAAATGAATTCTGCCAACAGCCAATGAGCCTGAATGAGAATCACAACCCTGGCCGATACCTTGACTTCAGCCCAGCAAACTCAGAACAAAGAAAACAGCCAACCCAGACCCAGATCCTCAGATCATGGCAACTGAGAAAATGAATTTATGTTGTTTTAAGTCACCAGGTTTGCAGTAATCCATTACACAGCAGTGGAAAACCAATACCTCTGGGAAGTGGAGAAAAATGGCCAAGAAAAAATAAGGCAGAAGTAGACCACAGGCCAAGTGCACTGCTACTTTAGCAGAGGGAATTTTTCATCTTATGTTCTCCACATTTGTCTCCCCTGATTCTAACTGGAGAGCAGACTACATTTCCCATTTTCCAGACTCAAATCGGACATAGGCTTTGAGGAGACGGTCATGACCGGGCTCTTGTCCCCTTCACTCCTGGGTGGGGCTGGACTTGGCCAAAAGTGACCAGACCCCAAGGCAGAATGTTCTATACAATATGATCCTAAAATGAGGGTGGCCAGAAACATGACTCAGAATAAATAGACCTAGAGAGAAAAGTCAAAGGCAGAGAGTACAAACCTGGAGCCCTAATTATAGATAGGGCCAAAGCCAAGAAACAAAAATGGAGACCTAGAGCAAAGGAGGTCCTGTGCCATTTCTGGGAAGAGTCATGGTACAGTGGGCACCTCAACGGTCAGTGGGCGAGTGGTGTGGGTGTGCCAGGCTGCTGTAGAAGTGTAGGGTCATACAATCACTGTGGCCCTTCACCAAGCTCTAGCACACAGATGTGGCAGTCTCCAAAGCAAGCCCTCATTAGCTCCTTTGGAAGGTTTTCTACAGGTCCACTTTGGAATCTGTGTGTGGGGACATAAACTAAGAACACACACCCCATGGCTGCTGGGGTCAGTTGTATGTAAGAAATTCCCCTCTGCCACTCGCCCCCACCCTGAAGCCTCCCAGATTAAGGTAGGCATTGCTGGGGATACCCTGCCACAGGTCTCTGTGGATCTCCAAAGGTGGTCTCCAATGGCATGGTTGTAATGACAACTGATGATCTTAGAAGTGCCTCATGTGGCTAGTCATCCACCTTATGATAAAAACAGTAAATAGAAGTCCCAGAACGTTTTGGCACAGGCTCACCCTTTCACAGCCCATCAGAAAATCTAAATGTTGAGAGGGACTTTAGTTAGACTCTGTCCCACCCTCCCTAAACTGGTAGGGAAACTTAGGTTCAAAGAGAATATGTGTCGATGGAAGAACCCAATGCCTATCTTCGAATATCCCAACACAGCTATAGGAGAAAGTGTCAAAGAAAGGACAAAGTCATAGACCCAACTCTGTGCTCATGACTGGGTGTGATCTCAGACACGTCACTTCAGATCTCTGAATTTGAGTTTCCTCGCTGGCAAAAATGAGTATAATGAATACACACGTAGGAATTCTATGAAGATTGGACAAGACAACCCTAGAGAAACCACACAGCATAGTGCATGGCATGTAACTTTTCTGTGCACTTTCTTGTGGTTTTAGGATGAACTGTTCTTGTCTCTCTCCTCTTTGAACCCCTTCCCCAGAATCACCTTGAAAGAAGCCCAAAATACTGATTTTCTGAATCAGTAGTCCTGAATTCTAAATCTTAGAATAAACTCATCATCCTTTCCAGAATAAAATATAGCTGGTGTTCCCAGCACCCTACAACAACCTCCTGGCCTTGTAAGAAAATTCAGAGTCTGGTCCATAGAGCAGATGCAGGAAAGATCAAAGCCCCAAGTCCCAGTCCTGAACACAGTGAAAGACAAGCTGTCTTGAAAGGATCAGCTTGCTCCTTTGTAGGATGCTTCAAGCATGTTAAACAGGAACTAAGCTGCAACAATGAAAACAAGACTCAGGGCAATGAAAGTGCAACCATTAAATTTTCATGATTTCAGAGCTCAGGACACACAAGTTCATCATTATGACACTTTATATGTCAGTGAATTTATAATGAACATAGCTGTTGAAAATCAGCACTATTCATGGCCATAGCTTAGCACACAATGCTGGCATTTTAGAAATTGTTATCAAATCTACTATAAAAACTAAAGAAATCTTTAATAAATAAAGGAACCTAAATGCCCCAGCACTGCTAACATTTTTTCAATAGGCTGAAAAAGGTTGATAGTTGTCTGCTAATGCTTTCTGGCTATGGCACCATGGTGAGATCAGTTGGGCTTTTTTTTTTTTTTTTCCCAGAAGAGAACTTGTTACAGAAAGTTCAGTGATTTGTTTAGTTCATGGGTAGTAAAGTCTGGACTGGCTTCTATTGCCTATCTTCTGGTCCAGAGTAATTTTCACAATAGTTCAATCCCTAACCCACCATCTCTCTCTCTCTCCTCTCTCTCCCCCTGCCCCTTGCTCTTTGTCTCTCTCTCTTTCACACACACACACACACACACACACACACACATACACCAATCAAACAGAGGAACCCCTCAAGGGGGTCAACTTGTGCTTTGGTATTATAGCCGCCTCCTTTCTATCCTAGGAGCATTGCTCTGACTTGTCACCTATTGGCTCCATGGTCTGAAGATCCTCTTCTCAGATTGGGTTGTCCCAGACTACAGACCCTAAGACAAGGATTTGAGTGGAAATGGTTTATTGCGTGTGGGGGGAGATGATGACCTCAGGTGGGGAGTGGGAATGAGTCAGGGATGGGAAGGCAGCCAATAGAAGGTGTTTTGATGAGCAGGTTACTGCTGAAGGCGACTGGGGCTCAGTCCCACTGGGGACCTCTGGGAGACTGCATAGAACACACCTTAGAGTTGTTCCCCGCCAAGGAGAACAAGAGCTGGGGTATTTATCCACCAACTTCTTTTTGTTTTTGGTTCAAGGCTGCTCCAGATAAACTCCTCTGTACTTCTGCTCTGTCCCACACATAGGCCAAGTACACTCCTACAGCCAGCAAAAGTCTTCAGCCTTTCTTAGGTGCTGGCAGTGGGAAAACATCAACATGCACAGGAACGGTGAGTGGTGAGCAAACGTGGACCAGGCACTGACAATGTGTGTTTCATTCGTCTATCAACCTCCTCACTCCACACTCTCCCCGTGGCCCTTCTACCACTGTCTTTTCCTTCCCAACAGGCCACTCAGAGATGGACCCTGGGAGGTCTCTCTGGAGGACCCAACCCGTAACCTGCCCTTGTGCACAGTCCTGACCGGGACCAACACAGGCAAATAACAGAGGGGCAGAGGCAGACGGGCACCCAGAGAGAGGTAGCACATGCAGTGGAGAGGAGGTTGGATACCGGAGCTCCACAGCCTGGGATGGAGCCCAGATGGCCTACTTTCCACTCCAGAGTTATTTCAACGCTGGACCATGGTATTTTCCATGAGCCAACTCTATCAGCCAGACTTCTAAAAGATCCTCCAAAAAAGAAACACCAAGGATGTGTCATGTTAACACGAGACCTTGTACAATCACCACCACAAACCCAGGAGAGGCCTGGTGCTCAGAGGGCCAAGCCATGCAGAAAGAAAAGGCTGTTGTTTTCTGGAAGAGCCTGTAAACATTCTGGGAGGGAATTGCTGGGGGTGAGTTCCAGCTTGGCAAACTAAAAGCAAAGGCAGAGCCTTACAGAGTCCTTATAATCCCACAGACCACCAGCCGTGGAAGGAGAGCCATGTGAAATTGACTGGGCATGAGAGCACGGCCCAGAAGATTTTGATTGTAAAACAACTTGATTATAAGAAGAAGAATATAAACAGACCCTGGAGGGAAAAAAAATGGTGGAAAGTACATGTGAGAGAAAATTCTTGTGTGTGTACATACATGAAAAGAGACAACGAGAAAGAGAAAAGCATAGAAATAAATAGAAAGGCAGAGAACTAAGTGGGGAGGGAGAGAAAATGAGAGAAAAAAATAAAAGATGGGGGAAAGGAGGGAAATAATTTTTCACTTGGGATTTTTATTTCTAAACAACAGAAAATAAGTCTGATTGATTCAAATATAAAATTATATATTGGAAGGCTAGTTCATAAAGAGAAAAAAAGTGCAATAAGTAGGACACAGGAAAACAGAAGAACGAGAATGAGGCAGTCCAGCTCCCCAGGGCCAGGCAGCAGGAGCATGGGTCATCTCTTTAGCTGTCTGCACCCAGCACTGATCATTTCTATCAACATGCCCCCCATGACTCAGATTCCCAGGAGGAAGATTCTGTTTTGATCACATGACCTACCTGTGGTTGAGGGTTTGGCAAAGGGGGCTTGATTGACAGGCCTACACAGATCACACAGAATGAGAGAAGGGTTTCTCTATGATGAAACCAAAATAAAGAGCAAGAGACGCCAGGCAGGCAAAGGAATCAGTTGTCCACGATCAAAAGGAAAACCCCAAAGAGAGGAAGACAGTGGGCATCAAAGGAGTTAGAAGAAGATCAGCTACAAACCTGGGAAAAACTGGGAAGAAAATTACACAGGGAAGAGCAGCTAGTAAAAGAGGAAGAAAACTAGCTTCTGTACAAGAAGGGGCCAGAGAGGAGGAGGGAAAAGAGAGAGAAGAGAGTGTCATGGGGTGGAGACGATGGCAGAGAACCACTTAGGGCTTGCTTATGACTCATGGGTCTGTGATGATACCTGTGAAGTAGATGACAAGTAGGAGGGGTCCCAGGCCACCCCAAGAGAATGGGATTTGACATCCACTCCATTTGGCATGGACATCCACTAAGTGATTTCATATCCATGATTGGTTTTGTTCCAGTTTTCTCGCTGTATAACAAAGCACTTCAAAACTTAGTAGCTTAAAACAACTTCTTTTTACCTCTCATGGTTCTTTGGTTTGACTGGACTGAGTGCAATGGTTTTCACTTGGTGTGTCTCATGCACATTCAGTCAGGTTTGGCTGGGGCTGCAGTCATTTGAAAGCTCAACTGGTCTGGAACATTCATGATGACTCATTCACACAACTGGCAGATGATACTGCAGCTCAGCTGGACCTGTCAACTGAAAACACCTCAATTGGCTCGGAAGTTCTGCAACATGGCATCTGGGCTCCCAGAGGGAGTAACCCAAGGATGCACATCCCACAGAGCAGAAAGAAGACATTGTCGGGCAAGTTAAGCTAAGCCTCGAAGAGGCACAGCCTCACCTCTGCCATTTGCTGTTGGTCAAAGTACTCACAGGGCACTCCCAGACTCAAGGAGCAGAAAATAGACTCTTCCTCTAGATAGTTCATAAAAGTTGCACTGTAGAAGAACATGTGGAATGAATCTTTAGAAAATATAATCTGCCATAGGTATCTAGCCTCTTGACTGTGAATAATGATTTATTGTCTCTTTACAACTTTCTCAGTTGTTAGTTGCAAAGTGAGCATATGAATTGTCAGCTTTCAATCCCATGTGACCTTCCAGAATGTCATCATTTCAAATGCATGTGAACTGCTCAGAGAAAATACTATTTTCTCCAAGATTCTAACCACCACATTCTTCTTGCAAGTGATGTCCAGTTGAGAGCATACGCAGTCTATAGAGAGCCCACATTAGACAGGTGCTTGCAGTACCATCCTCTTCTCATTATTTGCTCATTCACTCCATAAACATCTTAGTCCCAGGCACCGGGGTAAGTTTTGGGAATGCATAGATAAAAAGCACAATCTCTTATGCTCAAGGGTTTGGCTTCCATGAGAGAGGTTCATTCGCATCTTATCTTATAGAAGGCCTGGGGAGTTAAGAGTTTAAATTCAGCAAATAAGCTTAAAATTGCATATTTTCAAAGTTACTTCCAAAAACCCCTTAGGAAGTCATCACTTTACATATTATCTTACAACAAGTGCAACACAGATGTTTTTCACCCATTGTTGGAAATAGCTGATTGTTTTATTTTGTTGAACACCAAATAAAATAGCCAGTGTGCACTTAGGAGCCACTTTTCTCTTCCTCCACTCTCAGGGCTCTAGTCCCCTGGACCAAACTGGCCTCCTGGTTGGTCTTCCTGTTTCCTCCCTCGCCCACCTATAGCCAGAATAATCCAGCTTTAGCTGAAGTCAGATCACTCCACTCCTTTGTTCAAAACCAGCCAATGTGCATCATACTCACAATGGCATCCAAAGTCCTGGCCGTGGCCATCAAGGCCCCACATGATGTGACTCCTGTCTACGTCCCCTGCATCACCTCTCACCACATTACCCTTTGGTCCCTACACTCCAGCCACAGGAGCACTTCCTCTTTCATGTCAAACAATACTTAAACCTCAGGACTTTGGAATTCCCGGCTCTTTCTGCCTGGAACATCGTTTCCCCAATTAGTCCCATGAGATCCTTCACCTCATTCAGGCCACTGCTTAAAATGAACCTTGGCAGAAAGCTCTTCCCTGAGCACAGTGTATAACGTAGCATTTATTCTCATTTTCTTCCCTGTTTATCTCGCATAATCCTTCTTCATTTATTGCTACCTGAAATTGGGCATCAGCTTTCCTCTCTGAAATGCAGTCTCTATGGGAGCAGGGCTTTCATCAGCTCTGTACTTTAGTGTATCCCCAGCTCTCGGGACAGTGACTGGCACAGTACTCAGGAATGTGTGTTGGGTGAATGAAAGGATGGGTGGACAGATGAATGGATGGATAATTAAATGGATATACCTTTATCCATTTTATCCATTGGTAAATAGATATCACCTCTAGGTGGTAGAGGTTGGAGTGTGCCACCCAGATCACACTTTCAGGACTGAGGCACGCATTTCTCCAGCTACCAGGAATACTGGTTGCTGTTGGCTTCCAGCTGTAGCCTCTCCAGTAATTGCTGACAGCTGCCTCTTCCTGGGGGACAGCTTGTAACTACTGATTGGTTGACTTGAAGGTGCATAGGGCTGGCCCTTGCGACTCAATGTGGGACAATTCTAAAGGCTCAGGTGCAATTGCACCCTGGTTTAACTTTTCCTTACCCAATTCTGCTCACTCTAAAGATATGGGCCCCCAAGATGACTCCCCAGTAAATCTTCTGCCCACAAATCTTCATCTCAGAGTCTGTTTCCAGGAGACCTGATCTAAGACAATGTGGTGCAAAAAATACATATGTTAAAACACTGGAATTTTACGCAGGTCAGGATTTTCTCACACCACACACAGCAATAGGAACTGAGGAAACGGAGGAGTTCAGAGATTTGAATCTGCCTTCGCCCTCACCCCGAGGGATCTGCTCACAATAGAAACACTGGCAAAATCACACACCCCACCTGAACTCTGGCACTGCTTTCCCCTCCTTCTGTCCCTCTGTTCCCCTCCCCACACAGCTTACGGAGCTGAGCTCCGTCACATTGAATGCAGATGTGATGGAAGACACCATCTCACCATATCCACTTTGACCAGCAAAAGCATCTGACCCAAGGTAGACAGGCAGGCTTGCTGCAGAGTCTGGATAGAAAGTTTCTCCCCAGAAAGGGGCAAGTTGGACTCTGATACACCTGAATTCTGAACTGCTGATGGCAGAAAGTTCAGCAGGAACTGAAAAGATGTCCCAAGAGAAGCCAAGGAGCATTGTGTGAGCTGAGGTCAGGAAGATGTCAGAGTATTAGAAAGCAGAAAATATGTGGTAGGAAAAAATGCTGTGAGATAGAGCAATAATATAGAGGCTGGAGGAAGCCAGCCATTGGAAGGGGAAGAACAAAGAAAATATTTTTTTTTAAAAAAAGAAGCATATAGGGTACAAACTTTCAATTATAAGATGAATAAGTTCTAGGGACCTAATGGACAGCACTTGTGACTGTAGTTAATAATACCATATTATTTACTTGAAATTTGGTAAGAGAGATTTTAAGCTTTTTCAACACACACACACACAAATGGTAACTATGGGTGGTGATGGATGTGTTAATTACTTTGACTCTGGTAATCAGTACACAATATATACCAAATCATCACATTGTACACTTTGAATGTATGCAAACTTTATTTGTCAGCTAAATACATTTTTTAAAGTGCATGACCAGCTGGGTGTGGTGGCACATACCTATAGTCCCAGCTACTTAGGAGGCAGCGGCAGGAGGATCTCTTGAGCCCCGGAGTTAGAGGCTACAGTGAGCTATGATGACACCGCAGCACTCCAGCCTAGAGCAAGACCCTATTTCTAAAAGAAAAAAAGAAACAAATTATGTGGTCAAGGATAATCAAGACAATGTCATGAAATATTGTTTGTAGTAGCCAAATTATCTAATGGTCCATTAGTAGGGGAAAACTGGTTAAATATGCTACGGTACACCATATTATGGGATGCTATGAAGCCATTAAAGATAAAAATGCTCTATTTTAAAATGAATGAATGAATAAAATTTAAAATAAAATTGTAGTTCTTATTAAAAAAAAAAAGAAGTAGCACAAACAGAAAGGGGAGTCAAGTTAGTAGAGAAGTTAGTAGAGAAACCTTAGAGTACAGAGCCACAGGCTCTAGCTGCTGCCATTCTGAAAATTTCTCAGATGCTGAGTGACAATCCAGCCATACGATGTGAGGCCCAGACATACTGTGGATCTCCTGGCCCTGCTTGTTTAACTTCCCCATTTTCATTACTACTAATGTGGTTGGGATTATTATTTTTCTATTTTCCATATGTATTCTGTCAATAAACCCATTACTTGGGGCTTATGGAGTTCTTTAAACCCCAAAATATCTTAATGGCAAATATAATTATTATAAAATAATAATGACCACCATTAAAGACTACCTACTACCTACCAGGCATTCACTATCTCATAAATCCTCACAACAATTTGAAAGAATTTACAGGTGAAGAAACTAAGTGTTTACAGAGAATGTCCAATACTAGGGGATTGGTTGGATAAATTATTCAAAGTCAGGTCAACGTGGATGAACTGGATTCAAAACTAGTTCCATTGGATTCTACATCCCAAATTAGTCATTCTTAAGCACATGTTGTAGTAGCTGTGCCCTGTTCTGCGGTACCATGTGTCCCTTCACCACCTATTGCAGCAAGACAGGGAGTTTGGTGGAGGGTCCTAAGCGGTCATGAGTGTCACAGTTTTGCTCTTGGTTCTAAGTTGGAAGCTGTGGGTGACCCTTGGTGGATTCCCAAAGGCCAGTTCTCAAGAGGGTTTGCTTCCCAAAGAACTCCTGGTCTGGGAGAACAATAGGAATAATAAGAAGATGCTAAGGAAGTTCGACTGTGGATCCTTAAAGAAAATCAGACAAAAAACTGCAAAAACAAGTCATCCTGTCACTCTCTCTGCTAGGCCATATGGATAAACAGAAACCAAGCCACAGCAAGGCTCTTCTCTCTCACAGGTGATCCAAACATCCATTTACCTAACCGTGCTTCTTTTTATGCACACGTACATATGCATTTTACAACTATGCCATCTGTGTTACCATAGTTATGGTCCTGCCAGCATTTCCATAAAAACGATAGTAAATCTTTCTTTTCTGAGGTTCATAAATAGCCTATAAAAACTGGGTCTGGGCTGAAACTTATCCCCAACGGTTTCCAGCCAAGACACTAATAGATTTTGTTAGCAAATTAAACAATATCAATTTACTTGGCAGGCTAAAGAAGTACAAAAGTTTACTATTTCCAGAGGCAAATATGCATTCACGAAGGAGAAAAATAAACTAAATCCCAGCATAACCAAGATTATAGTCTTCCCCTTAATTTTAATGTCTGTAAACCATTCCTTTGATTAATTTAAAATGTTAAAATGTCAGTTTAGTACTGTGCAATCTACAGATGTTTCCTGATTGCATTTGCTAGAGACTTTTTTTTTTTTTGTAATAAGCAACAGAAATGGGCAATGGCTACTTTAGGGCAGATGGAAATTCATTGAAGGGATTTGCAGGATCTCACAGGATTACTGGGAAGGGGGAATGCTGAGGAAGCAAGGTTGAAATGGATGGGGAGCAGATACAAATTGTCTTGGTAGCACACACTACTTGATTGCGCTGTCTGGAATGAAGGCATTCTAACCCTTTCACTGTTCTCTGCAATGTTTTGGTTTAGATTCAAAATCCCAGGAAAGGGTATGGCCAGCCAAGCCTGAGTAATGTGCTTGCTGCATCATGTATCTAAAGCATTTGCTCTTGGCATCACCATGGGGTGGGGGTGAGGGGTGGACTCATCCAGCTGTGTCATTTCTAACTGCCAAGACAGAGAGACAGAGAGAGACTGAGACAGAAAGGAGGAAAAGGGAGCAGGTGGGAGAGACAGAGAGACAGAAAGAAAAAGAAGAGAGAAAGAAAAAAGAAAAGAAGAAAGGAAGAGGAAAGGAAGAAGGGAAGGAGAGAAAGACAGAGAGAAAAACATGTGAATGTCCAATACTAAACAATCGGATGAATAAATTATGCTAAAAAATACACAATGGACTATTATACAATCATCAGAAGTTATGTTATCAGAAAAATATTGAATGACTCAGAAAGCTGCCCTCAAGAGAGTACGAAGGGCTGGGCGCGGTGGCTCACGCCTGTAATCCTAGCACTCTGGGAGGCCAAGGCGGGAGGATCGTTTGAGCTCAAGAGTTCGAGACCAGCCTGAGCAAGAGCGAGACCCCGTCTCTACCAAAAACAGAAAGAAATTAATTGGACAGCTAAAAATATATATAGAAAAAATTAGCCAGGCATGGTGGCACATGTCTGTAGTCCCAGCTACTTGGGAGGCTGAGGCAGAAGGATTGCTTGAGCCCAGGAATTGGAGGTTGCTGTGAGTTAGGCTGATGCCACGGCACTCTAGCCCAGGCAACAGAGTGAGACTCTCAAAAAAAAAAAAAAAGAGAATATGAAGTAACAAAGTAGGTTACCAAACAGTGTGTCTAAATATGTTCAATATAATCCCATTTTAGGAATAAATAAATAAATAAGAAAGTATGTGTGCCTAGAAAAAAATTGGTGATGGGATTTCAAGTTATTTTTAGTTTCTTATTTTAGCTAATCTCTAAGATCTAAGTTTATAAAAATAGATGTATATTGCTTTTGAAAGGATGGTTTTAAAAAACGAGAAGCACTTCACAGGTTTCAAAACCTTGTCCTGAGTCTCTCAGGGAAATACAGCAACCACTGTGGTAGAACTGCCCTATTCCATGGATGGAGAAGTGGAGGTGCAGAGAGGATATTCTCAGATCAAATCACAAAGCAGGAACTCAAGGCCTTAGGCTCAAGTTTTGCCTGGCTGCTCCTAACCGCAGGTGTTCTTATCCTCCAGGAACGCTGAAGTCACCTGGATGTGACCTTGACAAAGGGGTAATCGCTGGGCGTTCCACGCCCTTCTTGTGGATCGGACCAGCTGCCCTGCTTCAGCTTTGAGAGCTGCCTCGGAAGCAAACCAAGCATAGGTTTTTTCTCCTCTTTTGCCAGAGAGGGTAATTAAAGTGGTATTGGAAATTCTGAGTGTTGTATTGGAATCGCTCAATGGTATCTTTCGCATGCCATTTTGAAATCATCTCTGTGTCTGAAAGGTCACACCCGCTGGCTAAATAGCATTGATTTCCAGGCACTTACAGATGTACATGACAACTCCTCAAAGGGGCTTTCACGGATTCAAGAACTGAGCCAATGGGACGCTGTTGGTAAATATCTCTCTGAACAAGGCAGGCAACAGTCACTAATGAAAGAGAATAAATCTGGAGGAGTCTGTCACCAGCAGATCTGAAATAGAGCCATGCTTTCCTGAGGTGAAGGCTGCAGCATCCTCAGACCCCAGCCTACCCAGGCCACAGCTTAAGGACTGACATTTGGCTTAGCCAACACCATGATGGCCCTGAGAAATGAGCTCCTGTTTGCAGCTCCTCCTCCATGCACCCAAGTGACTGGGATTCCATGATGCAAAAGAGAATTAGGCTTACTGGTCTGCAGGGTTAGGCAGAGGCACAGGGTTGATGGATGCTGCTTTTCACTGTGAATTCAGAAAGCTCTTAGAAAGAGCAGTCAAATTGAATTTAAATGCTTTTCATTTGAGATACTGTACTTCAGTCAGTGCCGGGGGCTAATGGCAATGTCTGATTTCAGGAAGTCAGTTGAGCTACAAGCCCAGCTTTTCTGCCAGCATCAAAAGCAGTGGCATGATGTTGGCGGAGAGTCTGTCTCATGTTGCCCCACGTGTCTTTGCTAGGTAGACCACCCTCGTGCCCCACATGGACTCGGCTGTGTGTGAGGACACCATGGACCTCCATCCTACGAAAGAGACCACATGGAAAGCCCAAGCAAGTGCGTTTGCTAATCCCCTAAACCAAATGCCAAATAACAATTAATCGGAAGACACCTGCATTCCAGTAGAGACAACTTCTGCCTATTGTGTGGGTTTCTACTGCTTGTTCTTCTCCCAGGCATTTAGGTAAGGGTACGTTTCTGGATTCTTTCCTATGCAGTGTCAGGTTTTCAACAGCGGTAAAAGAACATTTGGTCTAGTGTCAGACAGACCTGGATTACAATACCAGCTCCACATTTACCAGCCATGTCACCTCAGAAAATTATCCAATCCAGCGGTTCTCAAAGTATGGTGCAGGGTCCCCTGAGGGTCCCTGAGACCCTTTTGAGGCTATGCAAAGTCAAACTATTTTTATAATAGTATTACAATGTCCTTCAACTTTTTCACTCTCATTCACTCATGAGTGTGCAATGGAGTTTTCCAGAGCCTATGAGACCTGTGACGTGGTCATCATTTTGATGGCCAATGGAATGTGTGCTTGTATATTCTTGTATTTTAAATGTTTCTGTTTTAATTTCTAATAAGATAAATATTGATAGAAATAACCCACGTAACAAAAGCTCTTTAGGATTCTCAGTAAGTTTTAAAAGTGTTCAAGAACTACTGATCTAATCTTTTCGCATCTTTGCTTCTGGATGTATTGACAGGCTATTGTGAAGATTAAATTAGATGAAGTATGTGGCATTAGGAGAAACATACCAAAATCTATCCTTCCCTGCTCAAATATAGTCATTGTCTCAGGTTGATCTGAACGTTCAGCTTTACCGTTTATGGGAATGAGTATCATGCCTGCTTGGAAATACCCACTGCTCTGTCTCTACAATGCCAGGCCCTTAGCAGTCTCAGATTAAGTGCTTCAGGGCTGTCCCCTTTTATCCAATTCCCTACCTCAGCCTCCCATGCCTGGCTTCTCTGTGTGTCACTTCTGTAGATATTAGGTGCACTGTACTTTATAGAAGGGTATCTACCTGGTAGGTACCATAAGACCACACTCCAATGGGATAGAGCCAGGGTCTTTCTTGAAATGGATGGTCATTTCTGGCATCAACCATTCCAGGCTGAAGAGGGTTCTCAGGCAGCAGCCAGATGTTGGAGAGGAGCTCCTCAGTGTCTCTCTGGGTCTCACTCCCTTGGGCCACAATTGTCAAGATGTAGGATACTTGTCGTGGCTCCCAGAAGTGGAGGAAAGATGGCCCCTGGCACTTGGAGACAGACCAGGCACCTGGAAGAAAGGAGCTCCACATTGGCAGGTTTCTTCCCAAACCCTGTGAATTAACTTCCCAGGGGCTCACTGGTTCTTAAAAAAAGAAAAAAAAAAAAAACAAAACACAACCCCCCGTTTCCCCCATTCTGTCATGTCTGAGATCCCAACACACCCACGTCCTCTCCAAGAGGTCAACTGTGACATCCTATGTCAAAAGAAATGGAGCAGGAAAACCCTCCAGAGACAGCAGGGACAGAGAGGAAGTTTGCATGGGATGGATATTTCTCAAGTAAGAATATAAGGACTTGTAACTGAGTAGATGAGGGCGGTGAGGGAAAGTGAGAAACTGAGGCTTACCCCAAGGGGCTAGCCTGGAATACAGTCCCAAGGGACAGAGAAGCCACTCGCTGGGACAGAGCGCAACAGAAGGAGAGCTGCTGGGCTGGGAGGGAAGAGTTAGGGATTCTGGTCTGGAATCTAGGCTAGAGGTCATCCTCAAGGTCACAAAATGGCAGCTGGATCCCACAGGGACTGAGCTCCATCTCTGTGACATTTCTGAAGCAAGCACAGCAGAGCTTGCAGTAGTAGAACAACGAAGCTGGAAGGAAAGCAGAGATCGGTTTTGTGAGTCTCCAGAATCCCTGTTGCTCATTCTTATTGTTGACTGCCTCTCCTGACAGCACTTCTGGCTTTCTGACTTGATGTCCCCTTTGGCCTTCAGATCTGCTTTTGTACCCCAAAAGCCTGGCTCTCTCCTTCTGCTCCCCAAGTTACCCCTCTTCCAAAAGTTGCCCTCCTGAAACCACCTCAGAGCACCTAGAACATCCAAGGCAAACACCCCAGGGCTGGTCCTGCTGTTCAGTACAGCACACAGCCTCATTTTTTGCATGCTTTCAATATCGCCCAGGAAATCTTTTCTTCTTCCTTTGCTGAGTCCCTTTATTAGAAAATGAGGGAGAGGCGAGAACACACAGGGAGAGCACATAGAACAGAAGAGGGAAGGATCGCAGGAGAATGAAAACAGTAAGGCAGCCATTAGCACACTTGAACAACTCTCTTCTTTCTTGTATTATATGCTTTTGCAAGCCCTGTTTTCAAGGGAATTATCTTAAATAGCTAATTCAGAGAACGCATGTGTCATTTTGGTAAATTTGGATCAGAGCCAGATCTCTCACCCTCAAAATGATTCAATTCATTGTAGCAAATGTTATTCCGCTCCACATGTAACAACAGAAACAACAATAACAACAACAAAAACATCAGCAACCTTCACAGTGGTTTGTGTCTAATAATTACTTGTATAATCTCTTCTATTTTAAGAATATAGGTGGTCCTTTATAATTCACTTTTGACTGATATTTGTGTTTACTAAATATTTTATAGGAAGATGAGAAATGGTACTAGGTGGGGCCAACAGTTTGATTAGTTTGAATCACTTACAAGCCTTTGCTGACTGATGAGTAAACCGAAGATCTATAGTAGCCAAGTTTCCTTCTAGGTGGTATTACAACATCAAGGGCATGTTTTATCTGTCAATTCTGACCTAAGTGACAATTGGTAAATTCCTAAAAATGCTACTTGTCCATAATCTACTTGAAATAGATGAAGGAAGTTACACTAGTCAGAATAAGCTAGGTGTTGCTGTAGTGACAAACAGTCCACTGATCTCAATGGTTTGCATAGCAAATGTTCATTTAAGATTCATGTTCATTGTTTGTAGTTGGAGGTATTTGCTCAACATCATCTTCACTCACAGACCCAGGCTAGTCACAGTAAAAGGAGAGAGAGAGAGAGAGAATGAAGAATCATTATTCACTCTTAATTCTAGATGCTGTATATATTATTCTGCTCACATTGTATTAATATTAACCCATAAGTCACACAAACTGGCCTAAATTCAACAGGGAATTGGAAATAGAAAACTAAGTATTATGACAAGTATAAAATTTGATAGAACAGGGATAAAGATGTCTTCGTTTTTGAACTCTATGCTCATCAGCAAGATATTTTGCATGAAGACAAAAGAACAGAGAAAAATAAAATATTTGTGACCCCCCCCCCACCAATGTACGTTGACATTTTGAATTATGTGGTGTTTGGAAGTAAGATATTTTGAAAAAAATACATATAATCTACATCTTATTTTATCAATGAAATTCAAGCCATTTATTTGACTTGCCCAAGATCACATGGCTAGCTAGTTAGTAGTCTATTAGTCTTCAAAATAGCAGCCCCGCAAAGGCTGAACTTTAAATTCACAGTAATAAAGGAACAGTTTTCATGAGAAGCATTTTATGTTTACAATCATAAATTACTTCTTCATTCTATTTGTAAGGGGCTAATTGCCCTTATTGCAATGAGAATAAAGTCAAATCACCACTCAGAGATCCTATGCGCTCTGCTCTCTGCTATAAACCTGGACAATCTTAACAGATAAGCCGTTGCCTGTTACTTTGCCTGTGAGCTTTTCCTTCAAGCAAAGCCTCAGGGTAAACCCTGAACATATGCTTAAGCATGACATTTGAAGTTAAGTAGAAGGGTTGGCAAATATTAAAGAGACCTAAGAGAGCCTGATTCACCCCAAACAGAGTTCTCCAATAACCATGTGCTCCTAACATTCCACAGAGGAAATGAAAGATATGAGAAATTAATTGCAGCACAAAATATCTTGACCATAAACTTTGGCCTAATTAATTTCCCTCCTGAGCTCACTTAACAATCAAAAATGGAAAACATCAAGTTGGCATGCATACTTTTCTCACAAGACCTGTTCTGTTGGAATTGTAGACTTGTCTCTAAGAATTACAGAGAAACATGAAAAATAAAAATAATAAAGCAAATCCATGAGAAGAAATGACACCTCTACCATGAGGTCGGAATGGGTATCTTTTAACTATGTGTTTATAACAGGATTGAACTTTGAGGACTGTAGCTGAGAAATAGCCAGTGAGAAATCATCCATGTCCTTAATGAAGACAATCTTGTGTCATCTGGTTGTGATACTCCTATAAGATGTGGGAGAGCAGAAGGGAAATTAGTAAATCATGGCATCTTTCATGTTTTCTGCTCCAGACATGGTTCCACTGTAGGGCCATCCCCTTGACCATCTATCTGCTTGATGGTCACCTTACCACGGGTACTGTGAGGGGGTTGCTCACAGCAACCAACGCAAGCTTTGAGAGTTAGCAGGCATTTCTTTAAGTGAAGCTGATATCTACCCAACCAAAATTCTTCTACCATTTGTTCTTAGCTTTGTACTCTAAGGGGAAACAGAAAAAGGCTGTTCCTTCTTCTACTATTCTTTCAAATATTTGAAAACAGTTTTCATGTTTCCATTTGAATTTTTATAACATGTAAAGTGAGCTGCCTACTGAGAACCATATGGATACCTCAAGTGTGTCAAGGTACTTGCATAGCCAGATCATGGGTCAGTGCTCTACACATCTATAGAGAGTGTATTCTCTGAGATCACGTGTGCTGCCAGATTAAGGAAGTTGACCTCCACCTGGCAGACTGAGTGTGTTTCCTGGGAAAGATATTTTGGAAAGAGAAAAAGCAAATTTAGAAAACTGAAACCCTAAGGGTAGAGCCATTGGTAGAAGAACTTTAATCTCCTGGATGTTGCCAGTAGAAGTTAGCCCGCCATAGTGATGAGCAGGAAGCTTTCTGCATGTCGTCGTTGTTGTTGTTTGTGCTGCTGCTCTTTTGATTATGTAAGAGCAGAAGAGAAAGTGCCCACTGCAGTGACATAAGCATATTTCTTCTTCTTTAGCTTTTATTTAATAATCAAAAATTAAATGTGAAGTCTGGCTAGACTTGGAAGCAAGTAAAGAAGATATGAAACCCAAAGAACCACAGCAAAAGAGAGCCCAAAGATTACAGGATATGAGAACAGACTAGAAGGGGGGTGGGTGGAGCACTCTCTTTAGCTGAAGAAGAGATTGTTTGGTGGTTAAGATAAAACACAATATCAAATTATGAGAGTTACCTACACTTAGCAACGGTGATCTTCCTGTTGTCTTGCTAATCCCACAGCCAAAGCATTCCATAGATTCCACATTAGTCATACTGAAGACCATATGCTTGCCATCTAGCCAATCAGTCTGAACAGTGGAGATAAAAAAAACCAGTAACCATTTCTGTTGGGTCCATCATTTGTCATGGGTAAGATCCCAAAACTCATATGATTCAGCATAAAGTTTTCATCAGGAAATTTCTTCCCGTGGATGAACTTGCCACCAAGGCCATTATGACAGGTAAATTCTCCACCCTGGCACATAAACTCTATAATGATTCTGTGAAAGCATAAACCTTATAACAAAATACTTTCTCTCTGTTGCAAAAACCACTGACATTTTTCTACTGACCTTTGGAACTTGGATTAAAACAGCTTGAAAGAGATATAGCCTGGGAGCTCCATCAATGTGGATGTGTTGTATCATACTTGGGAGTTGACCATGGCTGGGAGCAGGAGCAGAGGGGACTGGCAGGACTGGTGCTCTGAGTGATGGCATCTGAAAAACAGGACCCAAACACACTTCAAAGGGTAAATTTGAAAGTACATATATAGAAAACTCTGTACATACGTTGGTGTTTTTATGATTTAAACCACATCCCTCACAGGAGTGAAGGATGTCTTATATAAGAGTATTTTAAAATATACCAGAGTGGAATTAGGGGTTGAATGAATAAATCTGAATAAAGCTCAGTACTTTAACTGCTTTACAGAATGTCTTTGCTATATAGGAGCTGCTAATCTGAACTTTTTCTAATTTACAAGCAAGTAAATTGAGGCACAAAAATATTGACCACCCTACTTGATCTCTCAGCAGCACTCCAAACTATTGACCTTTCCCTCCTTGAAACATTCTCTAAGCATAAGCAGGGCCCCATAGAAACTGTGCCATACAATCCTTGTACCTCTCTGGCCACCTCTCTGCAGTAGCAGAGTTTCTGTCTGGGGGAGGCTTGCCATTGTGCTATAGCCTTTGGAGAGACACTAGCAAATAAGAAGCAAGACCTTTCCACACATCTATAGAACTTGTGATTTTGACTGATAATCTCTCCCTGGAGCTTCCATACCCACAAACAGGTGGTCCCCAGCCTGAATATTATCTTTATCAGCTTACTTCTCCCTTCCTGTCAGGTGCCATTATGCCTTAGGAGAGTTAAGACACAAAATTCATCTTCCTTGAGGTTGATTTCAATTTAAGTCATATTTTTCTTTTCTATTCCATATAAGTCATATTTTCCTATTTCTTTGCATGTCTAGTAGTTTAGATTGTATTCTCAACATTCTGGGTATTGTGTTGTAGAGACACTGGATTCTGTTATGTTCCTCCAAAGAGTTTTGTTTTTATTGTTGTTTTATTGTTTTGTTTTATTTTAATGGGCACTTAGCTTGTTTGTATTTAAAGTCAAATCTCTGCTCCCAGCAGTGGGTGGCAGTTCAGATCTCAGTTTAGTTCTTTTAACTTTAACTGGGATACTTGGATTGTGTCCCATGCATCCATGGTTGAATGGTCAGCAAGGGAACTGGGACGAGTTTCCACAGAGAATTTGGGGCTCCCCCTTTCTGGTTCTTACTTTTTAAGAATTCTTCCTCTCTTTGCAGTGGCTAGGGTAGCCCTGAACTCTGTCTTCTAGTTCTTTAAGCTAGTCAGACTGAATTTTAGCAAGTTTTAGCCTACAAACACAGCGCTGAGTGAGTGGGGCCTTTGTTCATGTTAAAAGTTATTAAAAAATGGAACACTCACTCAGCGCTGGTCCACTGGTTCTTTCTTCCAAGGGTAAAACCCATTCCAGTTTTCCAGTTCCTGCCTGCTCTCCAGTGCCTTCAGTATACACACACACACACACACACACACACACACACACGTATATAAGTATATATATACTCTGAATACATACCTATATATTCAGTATGTATTCATATGTACTGAATAGATACATATATATGTATATATTCATGTGATAATACATTATTCATATTACTCTGCCTTAGAATTAGCTTCAAGGCAACTCCAAAGTTTGAATCTCTAACTCACTAGTTGTCTTAGTTGTGTGACTCTGGGACAGTTTTCTAAAGTGTAAAATAAATATAGTAATCCCTATCTTATAAAATCATTATGAGTAATAAATATAAGAGTGAATGTACCAGTTACACAATAAATGCAAGTTTACTCTCCCCACTTCAGCTCTAAATGAGCACATGGCTAATTGCCAAACACAGACTATTGAGTCTATCAGAATCACATAAGGAGTTTTTTGTTTGTTTGTTTGTTTGTTTTTTTTGTTTTTTTTTATTTCAGCAAATTATGGGTGTACATACGTTTAGGTTACGTGTGTTGCCCTTGGTTCCCCCCCCCACCGAAGTCCGTGTTTCAAATATGTCCATCCTTCGGGTAGTGCGCATTGCACTCCTTGTGTATACAAATACCCGTCCCCTCCTCCCTCCTCCCCCCTCCTCCCGCCGCCCTTCCCGTGGTACAGATGATTAGGTTAGGTGTGTTGCCCTTGGTTCCCCCCCCACCGAAGTCCGTGTTTTAAATATGTCCATCCTTCGGATAGTGCGCATTGCCCTCCTTGTGTATGCACATACCCCTCCCCTCCTCCCTCTTCCCCCCTCCACCCACCACCCTCCCCCTTCCCCAGCATCCAATAGATGTTGTTCTGATATGTGCATTTATGTGTTGATTAGTTAATACCAATTTGATGGTGAGTACAAATGGGTCCCGTTCTGCTGCTCTTGTGGTGCTCCACTTCGGATAATGGGCTTAAGTTTAATCCAGGAAAGTGTAAGAGGTACTAGATCACTGTCATTTCTTATGATTGAGTAATATTCCATTGTGAACATATACCAAATTTTGATAATCCACTCATGGATTGACGGGCACTTGGGTTGTTTCCACATTCTTGCAATAGTGAATTGTGCTGCCATAAACATTCGGGTGCAGATGTCCTTATCGTAGAATGTTTTGTGCTCTTTTGGGTAGATGCCTAATAGTGCTATTGCTGGATCAAATGGTATTTCTATTTTTAGCTTTCTGAGGTATCTCCAAATTCTTTTCCACAGAGGCTGCACTAACTTACAGTCCCACCAGCAGTGTAGAAGTGTTCCTGTCTCTCCACATCCTCGCCAACATTTGTTGTTTTGTGTTTTTTTGATAGAGGCCAATCTCACTGGGGTTAGGTGATACCTCATTGTGGTTTTGATTTGCATTTCTCTAATGATTAGAGATGTTGAGCATTTTTTTATATGTTTGCTGGCCATTATTCTGTCTTCTTTTGAAAAGTTTCTGTTCATTTCGCTTGCCCATTTGTTGATGGGGTTGTTTGATTTTTTCTTGTTGATTTTTTTGAGTTCTAGATAGATTCTGGTTATCAGCCCTTTATCAGATGTGTAGAGAGCAAATATTTTTTCCCATTCTGTGGGCTGTCTATTCACTCTAATGATAGTTTCCTTGGCAGTGAAGAAGCTTTTTAATTTGATTAGATCCCACTTATTTATTTTTGTTGCTGCGGCAATTGCTTTGGGGGTCTTCTTCAAGAATTCCTTACCTAGGCCGATGTCTGAAAGGGTGTTTTTTAGTGGAGTATTGCAAGATTCTCAGAGGAGATTCTGAAGCCAGCCATGGAGCTTGTATTTTTTTTTTTTTTTTAACTGACAGAGTCTCACTCTGTCACCCAGGCTAGAGTGCATTGGTTTAATCACAGTTTACTGCAACATCAAACTCCTGAGCTCAAGTGATCCTCCTGTCTCAGCCTCCTGAGTAGCTAGGACTACAGGTGTGCACTACCACACCCAGCTAATTTTTTTTTTTTTTGTAGAGATGGGGGTCTCACTATATTGCCCAGGCTGGTCTTGAACTCCTGCCCTCAAGCGACCCTCCTACCTTGGCCTCCCAAAGTGCTGGAATTACAGATATGAGCCACCGAGCCTGGAAGAGCTTGTATTTTTAATGATCTTCCCCATGGAATATTTCTTAGACAGCTCAGCTATTTTTCCAATCAAAATGATGCTGATATACTTTTCTTTTCTTGAGCTGAAAATATTCAAGCCTTTCCAGAACAATGGTTACATTCTGAGTGAGTAATTTGCTATAGAAGTTCCAGTGTCTATTTAGTGAAAAAAAAAATAAAAACAATATCATAAAACTATTCATAATAACAATAATAAATGCAGTAGCACATAATTTATTTTTTAAGTTTCCCTCAGGACTGAAATGCGAAGCCATAATAATATGTACAGAAATAACTTGGAGTGTGGAGTACATACACAAATATTTATTAACAGGAGACAAAACTAATGTGTAATTGACTATGGGAACCAAAATGTAAACAGACCCACAATTTCTTACTTTCCTTACTTACCAGGCTCTGTTTATGTTATATACACAGCCCCTTAATGAAGACATAGCCATGAGTTAGTCAGGGTATGATGGACTGACTTTGGGCTTGCTTGATAGCCATTGACCATGAGGAATATATACAAGAGAGTGCCTGTTCCAAGAGTGAATATTTCCTATAAATCGACTTCCTCTTATTCCTGTTCTCTTGAAAGTCCCATTAGTACCTACATAGCTTGGCCACCAGTAAGTGGATTAGCAGTGCCTTTCAAAGTGGATTAGTGTTCCCTATGCATTTAATTAAAGTGGACCTCATTCTATCATCCTTAAGAGCAAAATTATGCAGAGAAAAATTTCTCATGTGCAGACAATGACTACAAATATGTCTCCCCCTTGGGTCCTTTAATGCGATCCATTTGTCTGCAGAGTTCATAATTTCTGCAATAACATACAAATTCTGTGCTGCTTCTCCTGAGAACAGAGGTGCCAGTTCTTCCATGAATAGGAAGGAGGTAAGAAGGGTCATATCTCTGACATAACATGGATCACACATTTTCTCATAAGATCCCAGTAGCAAGTTATTTTATTAAAAGGAAAAAATATCAATATGCCCTTCAAGTTGGTAAACTTGAAAAGGAAAAAGTCAAATCAGGATATTTCTCTGGCTCATAGATGGACTCAGGTCATTAAGCACATTCCCATCAGAAACTACCATCTCAGGACTTGTTAGTGTCATAACATCAAAGGAAATCATTTCATACATGGATTGACTTAATGCTCTGGTCTAAATCTGGGTTTCCATTTTATGCAGCTGATGTTACAATAACAAATATTAATATTTTAGCCCTGAGTCATTTTATGCTCTGAAATGGACTTCCTACTGGATTATTTTCATAAGGACAATAACAAATGACCACAAAATTTCTACCCCAGTGGTTTGCATCTATTGCTACCCATTAGAATCACCTGGAAAACGATTTTAAAATTGCATGCCTGGGCCTCGAAATTCTAATTAAACGTGTCTGGAGTGGGGCCCAGGTATGGTATTTTTTTTTCAAAGCACCCTCGGTAATTTTGCAGTCAAGGTAGAGAACCACTGTTCCCTCCGATTCTTCTCTTTCTGTCTGGGGTTTGCAAAAGTGAGCCTTTGCAAGTTTCAAGAAGATAAAATCTTTCTTGCCTTTTTGAGTTAATTACTCTAAAGAGTATTTTTACCTAGAATAAAGAGACTATCCATCTGTTGCGTCTGCCTTTGCCTCTATCACTGGGCTTTCAAAATAGCAATGGCCAGTGTGTGGAAGAGGGAGCCAAGAGGCAGAGCACTCGGGAAGGGAGGCTGGGCTTGCCACATTCTTGCTGCATTTTGGGCGGTGCAGGTAACTCAAGGTGAATGACAGGGAAGGAGAGATAGGAATGCAGAATGCTACTGTTCTAATAAGCTTCAGAGGAGATGGTGGGTTTGGAGCTGGAGGGGCTAGTTGGGAGCGGCCAATCCAACAATAAAAAATGATGGAGTAGAATACCTACAGCTACAGAGTTGAAAACAAGCTTGTAGACACTGGTGACTATGCCCACTGGGTGGACTGAGTGGCCAGGGGGTCCCCTAAGAGCTGTTTCTCACTTGCTGCTTCTTTGATTGTATTGTAACAGATTGCAACAGAGTCGGCAAAGCCCAGGGGATTTCCTTTCTGTCCCAGCTTCCTCGGCATGTGCTGTAAGATGCCATTGTGCTGAACCTGGGTTTCTCTTTATCATTGACTTATGTCCCCCACCCCAGACACAGAACGTTTACCCTAAAGATTAGACTGGTCTTATAGATGCTCTCTCGATGATATTAAAAAATGATGTCATTATCTGATGACACCTGAGAAAGCACCAAGATAACACAAATGAGGCTCATCTCGAACCACTGATGATACCAAGTATCAAATTTACTTCTGAATCAAAGTTTACCAGACACAGCAGGACACTGCCAACCAGTGTTCCCGCAGAAAGGTCAAGACTGTCAACACAATCCCCAAATGTCAGTTTTCTCCTGCGTTAGGATTGTTCTGGTTCAGGTTTTCATGTGAGGTTTAAGAACAGCATGATATGCATCACTTGAACAGAGGAGCCAGTTCAGCTGTGGAGCATCTCCTGTTCATCCCTACACCTTTTTCTCCCCTACCTATGATGACACTTGACATAACACAAAGATTATGCAAATGAGATTCAACAGGAATCACTGGTCATACCTAGGACCAAGTTTATTTTTATTTTTTTATTTTATTTTATTTTATTTTATTTTATTTTATTTTATTTTTGAGACAGAGTCTCACTCTGTTGCCCAGGCTAGAGCGCAGTGGTGTCAGCCTAGCTCACAGCAACCTCAAACTCCTGGGCTCAAGCGATCCTTCTGCCTCAGCCTCCAGGGTAGCTAGGACTACAGACATGCGCCACCATGCCCGGCTAATTTTCTTTTTTCTATATATTTTTAGTTGTCCAATTAATTTCTTTCTATTTTTAGTAGAGACGGGGTCTCGCTCTTGCTCAGGCTGGTTTTGAACTCCTGAGCTCAAACTATCCGCCCACCTCAGCCTCCCAGAGTGCTAGGATTACAGTCGTGAGCCACCATGCCTGGCTGGACCAAGTTTATTTTCGATTCAAACTTTATAAGCAATAGCAAGACATGACAATTAGCAAATAAACTACATAGCCATGCGGCATTTTCTAGTGAGCCACATCCTATAAATCCTTAAATTTAATATTTATTTACAATAAGCCACTGACACAGACTAGGCATACCCTGCTATAAGTAGCTCATGGAAAAGGACTCTTCCTTATCTTTCTGCTGGTAAATATCGTTTGTGTGTATTTCTGGCAAGTCTTATTTCCTAGTGAGTTTGAGTCTGCAAGGGAAGTTGCCTGGTTCACCTCTTTCTTTTCCAGGTGTCCCAGGTGAAGGCCCAAAATAGGTGTCAGGCCCGCTGCTAAGCTTTTCCTTTCCAGCACTGATAAATTTTTTAAAATGCTCCCATGCCCACTGCCATTGTGACATCACAAGAAACCTGTGGAGCAGTCAGGGCAAGATTCTTCTTCCCTGAGTAGAATAAAGGAAATTCACACTCAGAAAAATTACACAAGGACTCCAGGACCTTAAAGCAGGTTGGGGATAAAGCAACTTGAGAAATTCAGCTCCTGCTTTCTGGATTCCGTGTTATACTTTTCCTCGTAGATCACGATTCTTCCTTAAGAACAAGATGTGAGTCACCCTTGAAACTCATATATATATATGAATAATTTCAGGAGGACTGTTTTAAACAATCACCATTGTATCATGTACTATATTCTCTTGTAACTACTGAGAGCAATAAATCCCAGAGCTCTGAGCTGTGTGGATGATGGAGGAGCTGACACATGTTTTTCCAGCCATTGCTTCCAAGGAGAAGGGGGAAGCCCTTGGGGTTGTAATAATAATGATCTATTCCCTTACGCAAACATGACATTTCATCATTTAGCATACGTAGCATGCTCTCGCCATGTTCATCTTCGAATTGCTCGTGCCCGGCATAAAGTACCCCGCACATAGTAGGTGCACATTAAATACTTTTGTTGGACTAAACCATCTATATTTGGAAAGTTACCATAACATTTTGCACTGTGTAGTTCAGAAATTATCTTTACCTTGCAAATGGGGGAAGCAATGCTTAAGAAAATTAAATGGCATTTCCAGGTTCACAGCTGGTAAGTATCCAAATTAGGGCTTATACCCAGAGCTCAATAAAGTCAAAGAAGGTTCTCCTTCCCTCCCTCTGGGCTGTGACTTCTTGTCTCTTTTTACAGTGCCAAGGTCAGCATCGCTACTCAATAATCTCTTCATTGGTTATGTAACCTTTTGCCTGCAATAATCCCTAGCTTAATTCTTGGTATTCAGGATGCAGACACTGAAAGGGTTCTGGAGTCAGTGAGGCTGCAGGATGAGGAATGAAAACTGGGCACTCAGTGCAAAGGTCCCCGACCACTAAATACCCACATGCCTTGAACCAGACCCTTAACCTAACAAGCCTCCTTTCCCTCAACTGTGAAAGACCCAAGTAGAAGAATTTGTTACCATGTCCCCTTTGATTTCTAAAAGTCTCAGATGACTCTCCTGTTGCTATTTTATTCCCTAGATTTTGCATCTATTTAGGTGGGTCTCAAAACACTGGAATTGTATTTTCTCTGTTCACGGTGAGGCAATTTAATTTTATCTCCTGTAAGATGCCCCAGGCAAAATGCATCCTAGGTTATCCCCTTCAAACACCTTCTGAATTAGTCCAGAGATAAACCTCATCTTAACTCAAGGTTGAATCACTTTTGTGCCTTTTAGACTTGTCTCCTTCAACCCAGAAATTGTGGAGAAGCAGAAGACACACAGACTACAACTTTTACTTCGGGACAAGCCAGAAGAACCCAGAGCTCCTGTTGACTAAAGAAAACTTGTTTGAAGTTTACCAAAGAGATCGAACAGATATCAAAGCGTCATAAAGGAAAGAGGAAATAGAGGGACAGGCATGTGAAATGGGGCAAGAGAAAGGAGAAAGCAAGAAACAGGGAAGAGAGAAAAGAAAGTGAAGTGGGTTGAATTTGCAAATCGCTAACCCATGCTGGGCACATTACCACCCTGTGAAGAAGGCTGTGTTACGTTTGGAAGTTGAGGAAAATGAGGCTGGGCGTGGGGGAGTGGGTTGCAGCTCACATCACTCTTGGGAGAGTCAGATGACAGATATCCAGGTAGTGGCAAGAAGAGGTTAAGGCAGCAGTGAGGATAGGACACTGTGAGATAAAGAGGGCTTCCTCCAGTGAAAAGAAAAAAAAATTTCCCTATTTTCCCAGCTAAATCAGAGACGTCTGTTGGCCAAACACAGCCAACTGTTGACGTCTGGCGAGTGAAAGCAGGCATATCAAGGAACCACGCTGCGAATGTGTGCTCTGGCCACATCGTGCTGCGTTTTTCATCAGCAGAGGCCAGTATCAATTTTGTCAAGGTTTATTTTATTTCTGTTCCTGTTCCTGGCAGCCCAGCAAACTCAGCATTTCCACATTCTGCAAGTGCTCCATCATGAACTTGCCCAGACGTTCAGTAAGTGATGGGACAGGCGTGAACACAGGTATTATTTTTCTAGGACCTTTAAGGACTGGATTATGCATGGCTGGGATAAGAAATTCAGAAAACTTTTAGGGATTCTTGCCCTGTCTACTTACCTCAATCTTTAGGTATACAGGGGGTAGCTCTCCCAGGAATGCCTTTGCTTAAGGTTATGACTGTACTTCATAGCTAACATGACTGTACACCCCTGGAAAGGAAGACGACACTGCCCTACCCCAGATCTTTACCCAGAAACACCGTAATCAACACATGACCTCTCCACATCTTTTTTTTTTTTTTCTTTTGAGACAGAGTCTCACTCTCTTGCCCTGGCTAGAGTGAATGCCGTGGCGTTAGCCTAGCTCACAGCAACCTCACACTCCTGGGCTCAAGCGATCCTCCTGCCTCAGCCTCCCGAGTAGCTGGGACTACAGGCATGTGCCACCATGCCTGGCTAATTTTTTCTATATATTTTTAGTTGTCCGATTAATTTCTTTCTATTTTTAGTAGAGATGGGGTCTCGTTCTTGCTCAGGCTGGTTTCGAGCTCCTGAGCTCAAATAATCAGCCCGCCTCGGCCTTCCAGAGTGCTAGGATTACAGGCGTGAGCCACCGCGCCCAGCCTCTCCACATCTTTATTAGCCAAAAGCACTGGCGCTCAGTGCATGTCCTCTGCTGGTTTAATTTTTTTAAAAATGCATGTGACTGAGCAATGTATATTTACAGGAAAGATCTTCTTAGTGAAAAGCCAAACAAGAGCCACTTTCAGACAATTCAAGTGACAAAAACAAACAAAACCCGGCATAAGAAATTCGGCAGGGCTCAAGAAATTGGATTCTATCATAAAATTCTAGTCACCCAAGAGTCTTGGAGTTCTTCCCTCCCAAAATTTAACCACAGCAGGGACTATCTACCTAGAAGCATCATTTATGAATCATTAACTCATGAGTGCATTTATTTTGAACTCTTATAATCATAAGCAAGTCAGAGTAGAGGAAAGAGTCCCTCGGGTGTCCTGTGGGGTAATTTCGGTGTTCTTTGTCTCAATTGCGCAGCTCATACTCAAGAGCATCAGTTTTAACACCTAGAAGACAAGGCCAACTGGGCATGCATAGAGAATGAATTTGAGTAGCCCTGAAACCAGCAGAGCCCAACCTAGCTGGGCAATTCCTGCCTAAACATTAACTCTTTGTCTGCAAGTCTAAAAGCTTCAGAGCCCCACCAGGATATAAAAATTCATAGTCATGGGTTCCATATTTTTTGCTGTCATCATTGAAAAAGTTGTGAAAGGCACAGTTCTAATGAGAATATGGAGCTTTTATAATACAGGTCTTGCCTTCATCTCTTCCTACAGGCACAGAACAAGAACTGGTTAGTGGGCAGGCACTTTGTTAGAGTTCAAGAGTACAAGATAGACATCAATATGTCGGCTATATTTTATACAATCTCCCAACCATTCGCTCCTACCAGATATAAGCAAAAACTATTTGTAACTAAGCTCTTAAATCAAACACAGGTATCATCACTAAATACCTACTATGTGCCAAACCTTACATCAGGTCCTTTGCATACATCATTTCATTAACAAATCAGAGCAATTCTATGACTTTTGGACAATTTAGAATTCCCATCATGCAGATGAGGAAATGAGGCTTAGAGGGGTTAAGTCATTGGTCTAAAGCTAGAATTTATGAGCCAGGATTTCAGTCCGAGTCTTTTGGAGTCCAAAGCAATTCCTCTCTAGCACTGTTCATCTATTTTTCCATCACTCTTCTCGCCTCTCCAGTCTTAAGAATCTACAATTTCTCAGGCACCTAACACCAGTGCTGGAGCTACATCACAGCTCCCGAAGTTTACCTCCCCCTAGGAGGATAAGCCAGTCCTTCTGCAACAATGACAGGATCATGACAGTGGCTGCCTGACCTCTAGCTTTGGAAGAATATAAACACAAAGCAATGACCCCTCACTACGGTATATCCCACATACCAGCACCGCGTTGTCCTGGAAGATACTTTGGGCATAGAAGAAGCTGCAAACACACCTACAAGAAAGGTGTTCTTTGGGGTCATTTCAAGGTGGTAGATCTATTGACTATTGGATTTAATTTTTAGAAAAAGCCAAATGAAATGCACCTACTGAGAAATCCTGACAAATCAATTGCATACTTCCCAAGAGTTGCTGCTAAAAGGTTTCTGTGACTTTGGCCAATTCTTGGTCCCATGGGCAAAAAACTCCTAAAAGTGAAAGCATGAACTTCCCCTCTTTGAAAGTGAGCTCTCTGTGTAAGAGAAAGAACAAAAATTCTACAGCAAGGTAGGACTGGTTGTAAATCCCAGCTCAGACATTTACTTGTGTGACCTCGAGCAAGCAACTGACTTCATCTCACTATATTCTTTAGTTTTCTAATTTGCAAATCAGGGATAACGTCTTCAGTTAGGTTTCCCAGGACCAGATCCCAAGATGAGAATTTATATTATTAAGGAAGTGCTTCCAGGAGAAACTAGAGGTTGAATGGGGGAGTGAGAGGGGAAAACAGAGGGAGCTAAGCAGGTATGTGATCTTGGACGAGAGTCCTGCAGAGCACAGCTCCAGCTTCATGTTGCAGGGGAATTCTGGCCTGGGAATTACACCTCAGAGTTGGCCTTGTCCAAAGGGGCTGGGGCTTTCGTATTTCTGTATCCATCAAGGGCTGTGGAAAAGGAAGGCAGCTGTAAATGCTGAGGCCCTTCCAGCTCTGCAAAGGAAGCTCCACTAGCCCAAGGGAAATACCATGAAAAATAACTACGGGTGCTTGCTGTAGGAAGCAAGAGTGCACACTCAAGCCAAGGCGCACAAAATTGGTGAAAGGGACTCAAAGTGATCTGGGTGGAGCACCAACATTGTCCACCACCAATAACAATACCTCTCTTGCTGGTCTATTATTAGCATTTATCTATATTTTATATGTATATAGCAGGCACTTGGTAAATAATAGGTATTAGTGTTGTTGCTGTCTTATTAACCTCACCCACAAAATCTTCCCAAAGACAGTCTCCCCATGCTCACACCTGGTGATCCCACTTACCTTACTTGGGACGCCCACGTGCTGGATTTGCCAGCCAGGGCAGTGCCTACATGCTGGTTTCACATCATTGGCTTTCTCTAGTTGGCGCTGATTTTTTGCCCAGTTTCATGACCGCTATCCTTTGGGGGGTCTCCTCTGCCAGAATTAAAAAGGCCCCACTTTCTGCCAGGTGGATTATTTCTGAGGGAAGTGGTGGCCGGGAGGCCAGGCTTGAGGGCTGACTGCTCTCTCAGCAATGCCACTGGGCCTCCAGCAGGAGCCGGCCCCAAATTGTCCTCTCATTAAATAAATCCTTGGCCTTTTCAAGTTTTGCCCATTCATCTTCCTCCCCTAAGGGAAAAGGATTCCTCAGAATGACCCACAGTCCACAAAAGAGTTTCTTTTCCCTTTGTGCCTGAGGTTCTACCCCAAGAGGACTTGTGCAGCCCCTTCCTCCCTAGGGAGCCTCAGATACCCACAGGAGCAATGGGGACTGGGCTTTATTCAATTAATCTTCCCTAACAATCAGCCTTTCCCAGGTGCCAGCCAGGCAAGCTCATCTGAGAAGGAGCCTCCGCCTGTGACTAATCCTCTGTGGTAAAAGATCGTGCTTTGCTCCAAAGCCACCTTTCTATACCTCAGTTCACACGAGCTGAGTCTTCTCACAATGCCAGACAGCCCCCTTCGCCACGCTACTCCAGGGCCTCTTTCTCTGGGCTACCATTATCCCTGAAATTAATCTAAGAGAGGCCCCTTTTACAAGAGTGGCAGCAAATATCCGATTCAATTTGCTTTCACCCAAGATTTCCCAGGAGTCATGCCGAATGAGATAATCAATGATGATTACAGGGCTTGGCCTGCCTCACTGAGCCAAAGTGTTAAAAGGAGGGAGAATTTCTGCTTCAGTGCTCACCCGAGTCAGGCACTAATTCAGGCAGATCCATTACTTTTCTTGGCAGCTCTAAACCATGTGTGCCGCAATAATCATGCCAGGTAGGTAGAGGCAATCAGTCCTCCTACCTAAGAAAAGAGAATTCATTTTTGCTTCTCCCACTGCCCCAGAACAACAACAGAAATGTATAAAGTGTCTGGAGCAAAAATGAGGCGGCTGCTCAAACCAATGATGCTGAAGAGATTTAATTTAGACAGGCTAAACTGTCCTTGTCTCAGCTAGAAAAACTAGTCAATGCCTTTGCTACTAACCCAATCGAAAGAAAGTATTAAATTACTTGTTGCAGCCATCTTAACCCTGTGGGGACTGTTTTCCGCTTGGCTAAAGGCTCTGAAAGACCACAATGTCCAGGAAAGGAAAACAGGGACAAATGGCTGAGGGGCCAAAGAAACCCTCCAGATTCCCCACACCCCTTCCTGGCCTCACCCTTTCTTTCGTACCTCTGCTAGTCTTATACTGGCCATTTGGGGATGGGGTACTCCTGGGCTATGTACATTTTTACAAAGGCTGTGACTGAAAATGTGTATTAGCTACCTATTGCTGTGTAACAAATTACCCCAACACTTAGCAACTGGAAGCAACAAACATGCATAATCTCACCATTCCTATGGGTCAGGAGTGTAGGCGCGTCCGAGCTGTGTGGCTATGGCTCAGGGTCTCTCACAGGCTGCAATCAGAGCATCAGTCAGGGACGCAGTCATCTCAATGCTTGCCTTGGGGAAGGCCAGCTTCTCAGCTCACTCTCTCACATGGTGGTGGGCAGGCCTCAGAATGTCACCTTCGAAGCTCAATGATGTGAACCTTTCCACACGGCTGCCAAGCAACATGACAGCTGGGTTCTGCCAGAGTAAGCAATAAGCAACCCAAGAGAGAGTGTGAGAGGGTGCCCAAGATGGAAACCACAGCTCTGTAATAACCTAACCTTTAATAACCACATCACTTCTGTCATATTCTATTGGTTAGAAGCAAGTCAATAACTCCTGCCTATACTTACGGGGAGAGGATTACATGAGGGTGTGAATGCTAAGATGCAGAGGTATTTGGCACCATTTAGAGATGACTAGGACAAACAGGAGATCTGCCCTCTTGGAGAGATCATCTGAGCATAAAAATGGAGGGATGTTGTCTTGTTAGATGCAGAGCTCTTATGTATCTGAGGCAAACACCAGTGGGCATTTCATTTTTGTAGTGCCAAGAATGTTATATATCACTCCAGGGAAAGAGGAAGGGTATCTGCACAGAATTAGTCTGGATGCTCAAGACCAGAGTCAGAGTTGGAAGCAGAGCCTGCCTTCCTGAAAACTTCTCCAAGTGCAGTGGGCTAAGGATATGCATGCTGATCTAGGTACTGCCTGGGTACGTTGTCTAGTGTCCATGGTCATCAGCACACACAGGAACTGCAGGTTGGAACTGCAGAGAGGTCAACAGACAGAGAAGAGACAGAAGACCTGGGTTAGGAAGGCCTTTTCTGGTTGGTGATGTTTTCTATCTTTCTATACAAGATGGTTATAGTCATGGCCCAATGAATCACACCTCCCAGTATCCATGCCCTGTGTGGTCCTCTCCTCCACTGACTCTGGGCTTATTCATGGGACTTGTCTTGGCCAAGTTAACAGGATGTAAGTAGAGGCTTGTTAAAGTGCTTATGAATTGGGGCTTGCCATCTGGGAATGCTGCCCTAAGACCATCATGCCATAAAGACCCTGCTGTGAAGAAATTAGGATGAAAGACCACATGGTGAGAAAGTTCCAGCCAACACAGCTGAGCCTAGCCCCCAGTCAGCCTACCAGCTGAATGCAGATACGTGAGCAATCCCAGTTGAGACCAGCAGAGGAATCACCCTGCCAACAGACAGAATGTGGAAATAGTCAATCATTGTTACTTTAAACCATTACTTTGTTTATACTGCATAGTTAACTGATACAGAAATGCGTACCTGGAAGTGGGTGCTGCTATGAAAAAAGAAAAGAAAAGAAACATGCAATGCATTGGCTTTGGCACTTGGCAACGGGCAGAGGCTGATAGAGGATTAAGGAAACTATTAGTGGAAGCTACAAATGTATTGAGAAAACTCCTTTCAGAGGCTGGACAAGGGGTGAGACAAGCTTCAGTTGAGGAACAATTGTGAAAACTTTTGCCTGAAGCAATTTGAAAGACATAAATGTGTTCATGAACTTGTGGATCTGGTTAAGGAGATGACAAGGCAGGATGCTGAAGATGGCGATTGGCTTTTTCTAGCTGAATGGGATAAAGCATAAGAGAAAGGGATGAATTAAGAAGATGCTCTTCAGTTTGTGAGCAGAATTTTTTTAAAAATACGGAGGGGCTGGCACATGCTGAGTTTGTAAATAAAGCTGTTTTTAAAAATATTTCTAGTTTTTAAACAGATGAAAGATTCTCAAAGGGAAAAAATGACTTCAGAATCACAATTGAATCAAGAGTATAGGTAGAAGATCCTCTGAAAAATTAAGGTGTTCTCTAACAGACCTTCTCAGTCAAGCAGAAAGGCGACTCTTGGACCTTGTCCTGTAGCATCCTGAAAGTCCACCCTGATTTCATCCCTGCCACCATCTCTTAATTTCAGGGATGATGGCAGCCCAGGGAAAGAGGCCCTGGGGTAGCGTGGCCAAGGGGCTGTCTGGCATTGTGAGAAGACACAGCTCGTGTGAACTGAGTCCACCCTGAAAGTTCTTGTGGACCTCATCCTACAGCACCCTGAAAGTCCATCCAAGTAGAGAGAAACATATTTCAAATATAACTGTGCATGTGGTTTTTGTTGAATGGAGTATGATGCGATACATAGAAAACCCAAAACACTTTCAAAGGAGTTGTGGCAGCTTCAACTAAAGGAAACAGAAATAGTTTAAAACAAATAGAGGACTTTGGCCCCTGAAACCTACAGGTAGGAAGGAGCTTGAGAAAGCTACAAACACAGACCATCCCTTATGGAAAGAAAAAGGAATTTAAAGAGTAGAGTCAAGAGCCTAGAAGGTGAATTTAAGAGCCAAAGAAAATAATTGATGAGGGAACTATTTCCAGGGAGCGGAGTCAGGCCTCATCAAGGAATATTCCTTGCCTTTTGGGTAGAAAGCTCTGCTGGCATGTGCCTTACTAGATTTCAGAATTGCTACGTTCTTCCCATTCTTCCTTTTTCGAATGGGAGCGGTTTTTGCATCATCAGGTTCCTGTCTCTTGAATGTTGGGTGCTTTAAGTTCACAGGTTTCTGGACCAAAAGGAGCTGCTGCATCTGAGAGGTTTTACCTGCATCCAGACCAGATGCAGATCACAAGCTCCAGGATCTTGAGCCTATAACTGGATGAGACATTTGAAGGTCTTGGGATGGGGGAAATTTATTTTGCAGCTGATATTAATAACTGTGGTGAAATGGAAAACTGTGGCAGGTTAAATATGGCTGCAGAATCTTTGTAGCTTCCCGCCTCAGGAGGTTGAGTCTATTCTGATCTTTGCTTCTGGGCTGGGCTTGTGACTTACTTTGCCCAGTGGAAAATGGTAGAAGTAAAATTATGCGTCCAAGGGTCTAGTCCTCCAGGGGCCTTGCAGCTTCCTCCATCATCCTCTTGGAGCCTGCTGTGATGTCACTGTAAGGAAGCTGCTCTACTGGGAGACGAGAATCCACATGAAGGAGCCAGAGGGTGGCCTAGCTAAAAACACCAACTGCCAGACAGTGAGGAAGGCCATCCTGGCCCTTCCAGCCTCACTGACTCTCCAGCTGCATGCAGTCCCATGAGTGGCCCCAACAAAACTGGTAAAAGAACCACCCAGCCAACTCAGAGAACTATGAGAAGTGATCAATTGTTGTTGTTTCAGGCTTAAATGTAGAGGTGACTTGTTACACATAAATAGTTAACCAGTACACTCTCACCACCACCAGAACTGCCACACCTACCCAGGCAAGCAATAATGAAATTTAGAACAATCCTGTGGTCCCAGAGGCCCCCAAGCCAGAAAGCAGCACCTGCCCAATGCCTGCTCTCTCTCTTTCAGTTAGGCCATGGAAATAATTAACAAACATCTATCTAGTGGTTCTTTTATTCCACAGAACTGAACTCAGCCAAAGCATCTGAATTCCACCACAGATAATTCTTTGACTTAAAAGAGATTATCCTAAGAAATCACAAACCAAAGGCCATTTTCCAAACCAGGGCTTCCTGAGAGTCCAAGGGAAATTGGAATTGTGCAATTCCAATGGATGGTGCTCAGTATAATAGCTGTAGTGCCATAAGATCACCTGCCTGGGTTGCTTTCAAAGGAAATTGCTTTCCATTTCACCATCAGGTCGGCAGACTGAATCGTTCTGGGGCTCAAATGTCCTGGGAGGCCATCAGGCCATCCTTCTGCCATCCTGAAGGAAGTGCTGCCTGAATAACGTGGTTATCACAAATAAACTCTTATTCATTTTTTCCCTGGGACCAAACTGTCCCCTGCATCAGTATGCAGAGTGAAAATTCACTGTGACATGAGGGACAGCTCTGTCGCCCTGCTCTACTGCCTGGTAAAATTCCACTAGCTTGTCAAGATCCAGCCCCAGCGTCCACTGCTCTGGGCAAACATCACTTGCTTTAGTTCCACTCCCCCGTGTGGTAGAACAATAGCTCCACGAACTGCATCCTTACCCTGCTGTGTATCATGACTAACTGCGCTAGGGATGTCTATGCCTGTATCCCACCTACTCGGGCTCACTTTAAGAGGAAGGATTTTACCATAATCATCCTGATACACCCGGTCTGCCCCTGACACGTGGTAGACATTGGGTGAATAGCTGCTGAATTCATCCATTCAGCAACTATTTTAATGAATTCCTGCTTTGCCAGTATTTGCTCTGATGTCACAGCAGGGAACAAAACACACAAATTCCTGCCTTCGGAGACTTTCATTTGCACTCAGTGGAGACAAACAATAAAACAGAAAAGAAGAAGTAAAATATGCAGTATATAAGAAGGTCAAATATGTTATGTAAGAGAATAAAACAGGAAAATGGAATGAGGTGCAACAATTTTAATAGAAGCTCACATTTGAGCAAAGACTTGAAGGTAGAGAGGGATTTAACCAAGTTTATTTGGGGAAAAGAGTGTTCTGGTCACAAGAAACAGTCAGCGCAAAGGTCCTGAGGTAGAGGCATACCTGGTTTATTTGAAAAACAGCAAGGAAGCCAGTCTATAGCCATGTGAACAAAGGAGCACCTTTTGGAAGATAAGACAGAACAGGTAATGGGGGCGGGTGTTGTTTGTGTAGAGATTTGCAGGACAGACCAAGGATTCAAGCTTTTACTCTGAGTGAGATGAAAACTACTACAGGATCTTTAAGAATGACATGACCGGACATAGGCTTTCAAAGCATCCATTTAATGATTCGATTCAGTGAGAAAAGGCCTGTAGGAAGGTCTGAGCGGAAGCAGTTAGGAGGCAATGACCACAGATGTGAGAGATGACGGTGGCTTGGACCAGCGTTGCGATGGAGCAGTCAGACTCCGGATATATTCTGAACAATATTTTCTAGCAGATTAGGTGTGACACGTGAAAGGAGAAGTTGTGAGGAGTCAAGGTTAACACCAAGATTTCTGGTCTGAGCAGGTGAGAGAGAAAACTTGCTACTGGCTGAGGGGGGAGGACAGTGGGTGCACCCGGTTGGGGAAGAGATGCCAAGGCCACATTTGGACATGCTGAGTTTGATATTTCCGTGAGAGGAGATATTGAGGAGACGGTGGAATATGTCTGGAATCCAAAGAGGAAGTGTGGGCTAGAGACATAAATTTGCAGAACCTAATAAACTCGAGACCTTATTTTACTCTTTAGATTTTTATCTCCTCAACAGTAAATTGAGGTGGCGGGAGAGGATATCAGGTGAGATATTAGAATAAATGATTATCTACAATTCTTTCCTGTGCTAACAACAGACATTTATCTAAAAGACAATTCAGCAGCCCACGCTGCGCACCTCTTTGGCATTCTGCCTTTGCTGGCCTCTCCGCTTCTGATTCGTTTTTCAGGCTTCTGCGAGACATCACTCAAATAACGAACCCTGATGCAACAGCAGAGCCAGCTGGCAGCAACGGATGATCGGCACAGCTCTTGGGTACGCCAGGCTCTGGATAAAGAGAGGACACAGCAGGCAAAGGGAGGTAATTGTTCTATCACCAGAGAGCAGACCCAGAGACAGCAGTGGCTGCAGAGGACAGGCATGAGGCTGCCCACCTTGCAAATGAAGCTAGCGCTGCCCAGCAGAGGCACAAATGACTTTATTCTTTCCAGCACTGAGCAGGAGGCTCTTAGCAGGATTGCCTTAGAAGTAGGATAAATGTATGTCCTGCTTCGCCCAGGGCATTTGGATTGGTGTCTGTTATTCCAGTATAATTATTTAACAGCATCTCCTTTTACCTCAAAATCATCCCAGTTTGAATACTAAATTACATGGTCACCTACATTATAAGCTTGCCTTTTAGCGTCATTTTTCCGCCCAAAAGCCCCAGCATTGTCTTTCCCTGATGATCCAGAATTTTCTAACTTTCAAACAGCTATGAATTAATTCAATGTCCACCGGCCAACCCTGGAAACACAGCAAAAGTTCCAAATTTTCTTCTCCTTGCTGCCCCCACTGGAGAGGGAGGGACAAGGACCCAGGCAAAGACCTCTGCATTTGACTCTACTTAAGAATCTCTGGGGTCAATGTAGTTTTCTAGGATCCTACACCTCCCTTCTCTGAGTTCAACCCTCCTAAGAGCCCTGTAGCTGACGGTGTAAACGTCTTAGGTCACCTACACAGTGGGGACATAGAACCGCACTCCCTGGTTCTACAACAATTCATGTCATTGTTCATTACTAACCTTTCTTTCCACTCATATAACAAATACTTACCAGATGCTTCCTATGTGCAGATGCCCCCTATGTGTGGGATACAGAAAAGATTCATACATTAATCCTGCCCTCAGGTCTAGTGTAAAACATAAACATGTGTATGCATTCCCATGACTGGATGCACAAAGTAAAACCACAAAAAAAAAAAGGTCTCACTGATCAGAAAGCAATCTGACAATATAAAATCTTCCTCTCCTTCAAACCAACATTTTGTGCATTGATTATTCACTCCACAAACATTTGTCCAGCACCACTAAATCGAGTGCCAGCCACTTGACATACTTTATCTTATTTAATCTTCACAGCCATACTCTGAGGTCGATATTATTATATCAGCTTGGAGATGGGAAGCCTGGGGCTCAGGGAAGTTCGATGCCTTCCTGAGGTTCATGTGGTTGCAGAACGAGGATTGGAACCAAGATCAGTATGCATGTTCTTTCCAGATGCCATCTCCATGCAAGGCACTGCTGAAGCCTTCTTCCCCAACTCTGCTAAATGTGAGAGTTGGCTCCACAGAACACAGCTGCAACCTTGTGGAAGCACCCACACCCACTTCCTCTCTGGGTGAAGGCAGAGCTGGGGGATTGGGGTGGGTGGGTGAGGCACTGGCCTCAGGTATAAGACTTAAGGGGGTACCAAAAACCTCAATAATCATAATTAATATTTTAATGCGATATTTTTAAAGAAATCCAATTGCAAGTTTGTACCCTCTGACCAACATCTCCCAGTTTCCCTCATCTCTCAACAAACTTTCAGTTTATAAGAGGAATGAGTTCTGGAGACCTAATGCACAGTATGTGGCTGTAATTAGGAATAATGTATTGTATTCCTGAAACTTGCCAAAAGAGTAGATCTTTACCATTCTCACCACACACACGCACAAAGGCACCTGGGAGATGATGGATACGTTAATTGTCCTTGATCGTGGTAATCATTTCACTGTGCATCTGTATATCAAAACATCACATTATACACCTTGAATATATACAATTTTTATTTGTCAATTATAATTCAATAAAGCTGAAAATAAAATTTTTAAAATTTGGCAAACTACAGCCCGTGGACCAGCTGCCTGTGTTTCTAAATAAGGTTTTATTACATTTCACACATCAAGAAAGGTCACATCCACTGGCCCCAGGTACTTGGTTTCACTTGCAGAAAAGAAACTTTCTTTGCCTTTTTCGCCTGGAGGACGCGCTTGTCTGTAAATAAAGGCCACACGCAAATGAAGGTCCTGGACAATCACGGAAAGTGACACCAGGAGGCAGATTGCTCTCCAATTCTTCCCTGGAGCCAGAGCCACCGATGCTGATGTGATTTTCAAACGTCAACAGGAGACCAGCAGCCAGGGCACAGAGAACCCAGGCAGAGGAGGTAAGAGGCTGGAGTACAGCACACGATGGCTCAAATCCTGACTCCCCGGAGGGATGAACTCAGCCATGCGGTGTGAACACAGAGGGACCCAGTGTCACTCCCCCACTCACAACTGTGACGTGAGCTGTTGCTATTTTTACCCCACATACCCTCAGCGACCTGGACCCCACCGTACACAGGCAGCGACTCCAGTTCCAGTGCGGAGCCATTATTAATGGGAAAGGAGAGAGCTGGGGCTCCCAACAGTCATTTTTAACTGTGGACATTATTGCTCAATTTTGAGCTGCACCCGGGGACTCATAAGAGGAAGACATAATGCTTGTTTGTGGAACTTTTATAGCTAATTGACATTTTTTCAGTGCTCCCCCGACAGCTGTAGTTACTCCTGATTGGAAGCGTCATGGAAAGCATCAAGTTGGACACTGTCTCCAGATGGGGCCATATTTCTGATGAACCACTGAAAATAAAAAAGAATAAATAAAAAACTGTCAAAATAAACACAGTCAAAAGTGATAAAGAGGAACTGAAGTGATTGGCAAAAGCGGTTCTTTTTGTGCAGAAATAATGGATGCTATTTTCATACTAATTGAGGATGTTTTACTCTCTGTAGCTGTCAGACGTCCTCCTTTCATGGGAACATTTTCCTCCCTCCTACGTCTGTTCTCTGCTCTAGTGAGAAAGGGGAACGTGGAAGCAAATTTCTCCTTTCCCAGCCAACGAGTCTCTTCCCAATTATAGGTTCCCAGAGTCTGTCCTTGGTGGTCACAGTGGAAGCCTGCTGTCTTGGCTGCTCCAGGTCAAGTTCACGAGACAAACATGATTAGACTCAAGCTGAGAAATCAACTAATGCTAAGAATTCCACTTTCATCCCTGGACATATTTGGGTACATATTACCCAGGAAGATTAATAATTAGGATAGTCCAAGATATACCAGTTGAAGGGGAAAATCACTTGTCATAAATGCTAGTTTGGGTTTGCAGAGACTATACTGAGTGTATTATATAATATGGATCCATTTCCCGTTGGCTTCATTCAATTTTTCTTGACTCCAAAAAGCCACTGCTGCATATGGAACGAGCTCATTCAAGAACATTATTTTCAGGACAGAACATTTCAGACGGCAGGCCATGCTATACCAACCAATTTTTCTGGTTACATGGATGAATATCACATCTCACCTACATGGAGGTCTCCTAGCCCATACACTTCCTGATTGAAAACATAACCCATGGCAATTATAAAAATCAAAATCACACTTGAATGGCCATATTTTACATCCAGTGTCTCCCTACCAGAAACTGATGTACTAAAGGCATAGGAAAGTCTGTCAGGAATTTTCTCAAAACCTATGTTCACTTACTTTATACACAATTCGGGAAAAGGGGAGGAGTTTCTGGAAGCAAGCACAGTGACAGCAGAGAGATGGCAGAGAACAACAGCCTGGCAGCAATGGAAAATATTCTAAATTCAAAATAATTAGATATGAGTACTCCATGATCCCTATACACCAAGTCAACCTAGTACGGATGCCAGCGCCTGGTCGTAGCCCGTGGGCATCTGTAACATGCCAGCCAGTGGAGGGCATGTCCCTGAGCCAACTAGGAAGTTGTGTCCTGGAGCTCTGTGTAAGAAGCAGGAAAGAATACATTTTAGAAAAAATTATAACCCAAAATTTTCATTGTTTTTGTTGTTATTATTAATTAAGGGCAATTAAAGAATAAACCCTTTGTATCAGGCTCCAGATTTTGGTCTCCAAGAAGAGAAACTCAATTCAAACTAACTTAAACAAACAAGGGAATGCACTAACTCCACAAATGAAACTTCAGTGGCGGGTTCAGAAACAGCTGGATTCAGGTGGCCCGATGACATCATCGAGGATCTCCACCTTTTCACCCTGCTTTCGTCTGAAATTTTCTTTCATTCAGTCAGTTCAGCAAGTGTGGGACAAAAACAGCTTGTCTCGCTGATTGATTTTTCAGCCTAAGTCCTGGGAACGGTTATCTTACTGGCCCGGCTGAGGTCACGTGCCATCCTCAAGCCAAGCACTGTGGCCAGGTGGTTGTGGTGCTCTGATTGACAGGCTTAGGTCACGTGCCCACATGGGAGGCTGGGGAGGGGCGGGCTCAGCTCCACTGCAGCCTGGGCAGAGAGAAGGTGTAGTGTGGATGCCCAGAGGAAAAACTGGAAGCTGTTACTAAGACAAGAAGCAGGGGGAAAGGATGCTGGTAAAAATGACTGATAGTTGTTGCACCATTGGCTATCATAAAAGCGATTTTCTAGAATGCCTCAATGCCTGAAAGTTTTAGAGTCCTGGGTTTCCTAGAAAACAGGCTCTGAGATGGAGAGTTAGGTGCTGGTGGATTGTTGGGAAAGGAGGATGGAAGCGGGATTGGGCAGAGGGAGGAGTTGGGCTGCTGCACGGTTGCAACGGCCGACTCAACCCATCCCACAAAGCGCTCTAGACAGCCCTTCTGGGTTACCATGAGCTGAAGCAAGGGGCCAGCCCTTGGTACCTCCCATACGGTTCAGTCATCAGATGTGGAACTGCCCAAAGGAAGGGTCCTCATCTTTGGGGGAGGCTCCCTTCAGCCAAGTGCAATTCTTGGGGCAGGGGCTCAGCTAAGAGCCATGACCAGGCGACATCCCTAGCATCTAGGGGAAGGAGTGCCTCGTGCTAAGGGGAGATCTTGGAGGAGCCCTGGAATGAAGAGTGGGAGGTAGGTAGCGAAGGGAGTCAGAGTGACCTTCCCAAATGTGGGGCTTCGAATTCTGTGTACACTGGCACCAGCAGCCAGTGCAGCCTGAATGCGCTGATCGCAGCAAAGGAGTAAGCGGCAACCGCAGAGAAGCCGAGACCACGCCGCAGTCCGAGCGCTTTGTGCTGGAAAGATGGGGAAGGGAAAGGCGCTATCATTTATCGACTATCTAGCGTGAGCCAGTTCCATGCTCTGCTTTAAATATCGAACATGAGACTCTGAGAGGATCAGGTGATGGGAATAAAGAGTCCCGGTAATTAATACTCTATTATTATTATTTTTTAAAAAGAAAAGTACAAGGAACTTAAATGCTGGTTCTTGGAGTTTCATTTCAAGAAAATTCTCTTCAGATTTGGGTTACAGAAACCACACTAATAGCAAAAGAAAGAGGGACACAGGCTTTATACTAAATCAGTTCAAGGACAGGAAAAAGAGCAGTTTTTCAAGTTTGAGCTTCAGGGGCCAGCAAAAATGTGTTTCTTAAAGTGTGTCAAGGGAAAATCAATTCCCAAGAAGAGGCAGGAAATTAAGGGAACATCTGTTTAAAAAAAATGTAATCAGAGAATTAGTCTAAGGCTTCTTTTTAAAGGAGACTCACAAATCCAGAAAGTTAGGTGTAAAGAAATGGGGGGGGGGGGGCGGGCGGTGATTCTCAAACAAAGAACAACAGGTGAATACAGCAGGGCAGGACCAGTTAGCTACAAACAGTTTCTAAGAGCGAGAGATGCAAGAAGCAAAGTCCCACTTCCCATCCACTGTTAATATTTTCTTACAGGATTTATTAACCCAAAATTTCTAACTGAGCTTAAGATGCCCACGGATGCCCTGAAATTGAAAATAAATTGTGTGTGTGTCCTCCCGCGTGTGCATGTGTACATTCTTCGAAGGAGAGGTTCCGTGGGTTTCAGCAGATCCTTAAAAGTGACTGTAATTCCACAAATGTTTAAGAACCAGTATTCCAGCCCAAATAGTGACTCTAGTGGGTGAAAGTTGTAACAGGAGGAAAAGGTTTAGAAAATACTTTCCTTTCCTTTTTGAGTAGATTTCTCATTTTCATGGTTCAAAATTTAAAACATACAGAGTGTTCAATGACAAGTTTCCTTCTCTTCCCTGCATACATCTCCCCCTCATTTTCTGCCATGTAGCAAATAATATTACCAGTTTTTGGGTAGCTTCCCAAATGCATTCTCTATATATTTATGCATATATAGAGAGAAATGGGCAAACACACACATATATACACACATCATATATGGGTATATATATGTACGTACTATATATAGTACATTTATATAGGTCTGTATGCATATTTTTACCCAAAGAGTACTGTACTATAGACACTATTCTCTGCTTTCTTTCTTTTACTTAATATATTCCTATCTGGGCATTGGTGGGTGGGTGAAAGAATACACCACCCTAAAATATGTCGCTTTGGCATAAGGATTATTTTGAGCTAAAGGCACTTGAAAAACAGCAGATGCAAGAAGAGCATTCTCATCTCCCCTTTTCTTCCTGGAAACATGAGATTAAAAACTCCCATGTAAAAGATGCCCTCCCTGTACCAGGAGCAAAGAAACATTCTTTAATAGAAAGTCATAGCCAAGAGAATTCTGTACAAACAGGTCCTCTTAAAACACTTCTTATCTTCCTTTAACCTCTCCACATAGTTTAGTTACTTTTCCACGATTGCCTCTCTTTGTTCAACCTAATGCAAAAACATTGGTTTTGTACTTCGGGTTTTCATTTTCTTATGAGGGCTTCCGTGTCATGGAAAATGTATATGAATTTGTATGCTTTTCTCCTGTTAAAATGTCTTTATGTTGATTTTATTCTCGGGCCCAGCTGAAAACCCTACAAGAAAAAAAGTAAAATTTTGCTCCCCTACAGCATAAAGATCTTCTTTATTATTTCTTAAGGTTCTTAGTATTCTATTCATGGTTGTACCATAATTTTTTTAACCAGCCCCTCAATGATAAACATCTTGGTTATATAAAAATATTTTACTATTATGGGAACTGCAATAAATAAGCTCGATTTTGCATAAATGTGTGCCTGTAAAAATCTCTGTGAGATAAATTCCTTTGAATGAAATTGCTGGGTAAAATGGTAAGTGCATTTGTAATTTTGATAGATATTGCCAAATCACTCTTCATCTAGCTTGTACTAATTTAAACTCCCTACAGCAGTATATAGGGGTGCTATTTCCTCACACTTTTGCCAACAGAGTGTATTAATAAATGGTTTACCTTTTCCAGGATAATAAGTGAGAAACATCTCTCAATAAAATTTGATTCACATTTCTCTTATTTTGAGAAAATAGCACCTTTTTATATAAGTGTTTACTTTTTCCTGTGAGCCATATATTTACATATTTTTTCTATTTTTCTATTTATTCATAGGAGATCCTTATATATTAAGATAATTCTCTCTGTATTTGAAATGTTCATCAGAATAGGCTTTAAGTAGCTTTCAAAATGTATAAAAAGAAAAAGAAGCCCAACTGTAAATATGACCCAAGAGGAATGGAAACATACAAAAGAGACAGAAAGAATTAGGAGAGATTAGGATAACTACACTAAAAGGGAAGAAAGACAAAGAATTTCTGAAAGTTAAAAATTGGAACGTGGAAGAGAGAGATAGCGACATACTATGGAATAGGAAAAAATAACGTGTGTTAGTTAAGATAGGCTAAACAGCTGTAACAAATGTATCCAAAAATGCAACAAATCAAACCCAGTAGCAATTTATATTTTGCCTAGTAACTGGGGCAGGCGGCTGCTCTCGGTGTGGAGATTCAAGGACAATATACATCCCCTAATGTCTCATTGTGGTCTGTATCCACTTGTGGAAAGAAAAGAAAGTATGGAACAGGTACACCCACTTCTTAAAAGCATTGGCCTTGGCCAGGTGTGGTGGCTCGCACCTGTAATCCCAGCCCTGTGGGAAGCCGAGGTGGGAGGATCACTTGAGGCCAGAAGTTCAAGTTCAGCCTGAGCAACATAGTGAGACATTGTCTCTACAAAGATCTTTAAAAAATAGCAGGGTGTGGCGGTGGGCACCTGTAATTTTAGCTACTTGGGAGGCTGAGTACAGAAGGATCTCTTGAGCCCAGGAGTTCGAGGCTGCAGTGAGCTATGATCACATCACTACACTCCAGCCTTGGTGACAGAGTGAGACCCTGTCTCTAAAAAAAAGAAAAAAAAATGGCCTTGGAATGTTTCACATCACTTCTCACTTCCACTTCTATTCTATTGGTAAGAAGTAGTCACAAGTCCACACCTAGCAGGGATATGAAGGGCCTGCCTGGGTAGCCACTTGCCATCAACAACTCTATTACCATGGAAGTAGGGAACAATTTTCAAGGACATCTAGCCATCTCCAACACAACTGGCAAGAGACACAAAGGAATAGATTGGGCACCCACGACTTAGAGAAATGGGGACAAAAGGCACTTATACTAAGCAGAAGCCCTTACCTGGCTTAACATCCCAAGACCTAAGTGGTCAGAGGCTTGTGGGCCGCCCTGCTGCTGGGAGCAAGGGCAGAGTGTCTGTTGTGTTCCCCATTTTCTCCTCAGTGTCTGGGCTCTGGGATTTTCTCATTTGACTTCAGGGACTTCTCAGCATCTGAGCTCAAGCTCCGTATTTCCAAAGAAGCTCAAAGGACTTTTGTTATCAGCCTTCAAACTCCTAAGGACTTCTCTCTAAAAGTCTTGGTTTTTAGTATAATACAAGCAAGAAATAAAGAAATAAGTTTTATTATTTTTTATTACTCTCCATGCCTCCAGCGACTCCTCCCAAATTCCCGTTCCTCCTCTGACCCGGGAGTCTCTTGCTGGAAGAACCTCGCATACCTATTCTGCACCAAAGGTCCTTGGGCTGCAAGATGGCGGAAACATGGACCCTCGCAGGAATGGAGCAGGGGAGGGATTAGGGAGGGAGGGGAGAGAAGTGGAGAGAGGGAGGGAGGAGGGAAGAGAGAGAGAAGGGACTGTGGGGAAGGGAAGAACATTCTGGAGCAAGCATGGCTGGGGAACCACCACCCCTGTCCACACTTACTGGGCACCTGCTGACCACCGTGTGCTGACTGGGAGGACACCTTCCCAAACGAACAGGGTCTGAGCTCACACACTGGATTTTGGCGGCTGAGTTTTGGTTTTGTTTTTCTTCCACAGAACCGTACCAGCTGTCTCTGATATGAAGGAAAAAGAAATAGGCATGGTGTGGAACAGTCAGTCAGTTAACACACGTCACTGAATAAAATTACTATCCGTAAGGCATAATTCACAGACAGCACAATTCACCCTTTGCAGCACACAGTTCTGTGAGTTTTGACACAGATGTGTAACCACCCCCCCAATCAAGACAGGGAACAGTCCCTTCACCCCAAAACATTCCTTCCTGCTGCCCCTGTGTGGCCAACCCTTCCCCACCTTCCCCCAGCCACTGGCAACCACCGATCTGTTTTCTGAGCCTGTGGTTTTGCCTTTTCAAGTCTGTCATATTAATGGAATCTTACAGTAATTATATAAAATAAGCATCATGAATTTATTGCTCGACCTAGTTCTCTAATACTTTTTCCCCACTTTCTGTTGCTGCATTTTTCTTTGATCACCTCAGCATCAGACGATGATGTAACGTCATCTTCTTTAGAGAGACTAAAGAAGACCATCTTCTTTATTCGGACTCCCCTTGGCATCACAGCTTCTGAGCGGAAATGCCACCGCTTGTGGGCAGTGCCTCCTGTCTCGGGGTGTGTCCTGGGAGGTCCTGGGGCAGGACTCTGATCTCCCCCAGGCCCCACCATCCTGAAGCTGATGTGGCCGAGGCAGGCAGCCCTCAGGCCTCAGGGCTGTCACGGCCACTGGGATGGGGTTGGTTACCCCAGGCTGGCCCAGCTGCTGTTTCCTCCCTGTCTCCACAGGGGCACATTGGAAGGAGCCTGTGTATGTGACAGTCATAAGCTGAAATGTCTTTGCAACAAATTTATCTCTGCCTTTGATTCTCCCTTAGGATGTCATGGGGGAGCTCAGGAAGCAGCAGTTCCCCCAAGCCTCAAAACACGTGGTGCTGTTCACACTCTTCAACTCTGGGGTGCAAAGATGGCGCGCCAGGCCATTCTCTGTGTCCTCTGAGTCCTTCTTGCTCACAGAGAAGGAAAAAGGGGCACAACTCAAAAGCAGTGGATTCTGAATTACAAACTTTTGTTAACAGGGTGGTGGAGGAGGAAGATGAACCTAAATGCTTGCACACATTTTCTGCTTCCTTTTCCGGAGGAGATCACTTCCTGTTCTTGTCAGCATCACCTTGGCCTCACTTCCGCCCCTGGCAGTGCAGCAGCTGGGTCCAGTCTGCAGTTTTCCCAACAAGCTTCACTGCCCTGATCCTCAGAAATGCCAGCACCCCCTCCTCGGGGCCTGGGTCCCAGCCCCACGGGACCCCTCCTCCAGCCCCAGCAGCTGGTGCCCCCCCTCCTGGGGGGGGCGCTGAGTTTCAGCACTGTGGAGGCTTTTCCTCCATGCTTCTATCTTACTAATTCCAATCTCCTTCCCATATCCCCCCAGCCCTAAAGAAGGCACCTGCTTCCTGTTGTTACTATCTCTGTGACACCTTTGAGTTCCCTTTTTTTTTTGTCTTTTCAGTTAACTGTAATTATTTTAAATTCTCATTATGAAAATAAGTGGTATGATTTCTACCTCTTGCCTTATCCTGACTCGCTCAGCATTTTCCTCTAATCTAGGTGGTGGCAGAGGGCCTGGAGTTAACACAGGACATTGAGACTCAGGTCCCAATTAGCTCTGTCACTTGAGTAGGTCACAATCTCCTTCAGACGTTTACCTTCAGTGAAAGTAGGAGATCGTTTTACATCGGAGATTACAAATGATAACCACGGGCAGAGCGCAGTTTCTAGGGATGTGACAGGCATGGCCCGGGGCCCGTGCGTGCACTTCTACAAGGCAATCTGAATTTCCTTCCGTGGAGCGTGTCCTCTCCACGCACATCTGTATCATCTGTCCAGCCCTTGAATGGATGCTGGATCCACACTGTTTCCAAGGCTTCTTCTAGCTCTGACATCCTTTCTTCCAGCCAGGTGCAATGCTGCCCTGCTCACGTTCTGTGGTTTTCCTGGGAGCTTGGAGGATATCCCACAAGACAGTACAAGCGATGCAATCATTGCCCAGCCACAGACACAGGAAAAAATGCAAGAAATAGCTGGTTCCTCTGTCCGGGCAGCTCTCAGAAACACACACTCCCTACAAGTATGAAAGCATGCTAAAGTCATGCTCTTTGGAGTCAGCGTGGGCTGCAGTCCATTCCTCGTCTGCAGTGGTGGCTGCATTACCTGCAGATTTGCCAGAACAGATCGAGATTTTCCTTCTAAGCATTGAAGCCTGGTTCAAAGATGCAACAAGAGGTTTGGGTGCTGGTGGAAGAATGTTTGTGGTTTTCTGAGAAACTAACAGGGCTCTTGCCATCCCCACAGGTCCCTGAGACTGGCAGTCAGGAGTCCTGTCCAACTCACAGAGGTCAAAGCCCATGTATGAGAAGGTGGTGCGTGGAGATGGTGTGGCATTTTACTTGATGTCGAAAACTAGCATCGTGTGCAGCTGGAAAGCCCTAAGGGCCCACCTCCTCCTTACTCTGGCTTTTAACTTGAATAGATTTGTCCCTGGGCAAGAGCTACTCAGAGAGACTGCCCTTGAAGGGTCCCCACCTCCATCAAAATAAACTCTTGCTTGAGCACACGCTCACAGAAAGGAGGAGTTTGAGGCAGAACATCTGTGGGCATCAGCATCAAAGAGCAGGTGTGTGGGCCTGGCTGCTGGGGATGCACGGGGGGATGCTAGGAGTCCCCCCAGTCAGCTGGAGCACAACTCCCCACCCCCCATCCTGCCGCGCCCTCTCCTCAAATATGTCCTGGCTGGCAGGGACCTCCTGCTTTTCTGGGAAGCAATCCTTGGCTGCAGCCACAGCTATCGGTGATGCTATCATTGGTGGGGACTTAGGAGGACCTTTTCTGCTTGCACTAAGCAGAGAAGTTAGTTCACTAAATGGTCTAGTGAATTAATGCAGGAAGCACGATGGTACTTTTGACGGACAGGACTGAATTCACACAAACTGGACCCTGCTGATATTTCCTGGAGGCCCTCGGTTGGGGGTATCGGCCTATGAGCCATGTGATCCACAGATGGTGACAGGCTTCACTGAACCACATTCCCAGGGTGGCCAAAAGGTTTTTGTGTTTTATTCTGGCAAAGGGGCTTGTCTGTAAACCCAAGGCACTGGGTGAGCAATCCATTTCTCATGGCTCCACACATATATGAATGTTAATTCATAGGCCATCCTGCTTAATCTAAAAACCACCTTTTCATTTATGGGCGAGGCTGGGATGCATTTCAGGCCCAGAAGGTAGAGATCATCTGATGCCTGGGCATTCCTAGGCTTAAGGACGTGATGCTCCTGTGCAGTTGCTGGTCTAAGTCACAAACTGAACCCTGCGGCCAGCACACTGCTTGCTGACAGCTGTGCCTGCATGGGGCTCCTTGTTCTTCTGTCCACAAAGCAAGTGGGTAGGAGCCCAAAGACAGGACAGCAACCTCTGCCGGCCTCTCCAGTCCTGGGGCTGTCTTCATGTTGTAGCCAGGGCAGGCAATGTCCGTTGTGCAAGGTCTTTCCTTAATTTGGGGTGATCTCTCTGCCCGCCCTGGATACTCACTCCTCATCTCTCAGGTCTTCACCCAAACACTGCTTGCCAGGGAAAGCTCTGAGCTTCCCAGACTAGATCATTTTTCTAGCGTGTGCTCTCCCAGCATCCTCTGCTTTTCTTCATAGCATTTATCACAATTTGTGGTCACATAATTGTGCCGTTATTGGTCCTTCTCTCTGAGTGGAATGAGAGTTCCATGAGAGAGGACCTGTGGCCACGACGCCTGCCACTGTGTACCTGGCACACGGTCCCGTGCCGGGACACAGAAGATGCTCATGAACGTGTGAATGACTGAACGGTGGACTCCGGGGTACCGATGAGGAGCAGACTCGTTTTCTAACAACAGGAGTAAGGAGCGCACAGCCGGCTTGCTCCACATTCTCTGCGCCACTCTCTCTCTCAGCTGGGTCCTTGGCACCACATGTGGCTGGTGGAGCCACAAGCATGGCCGGAGTGTGGTCTGATCCATCATCACGCACTGCAGGAGGAGGGGCTGGGGAGGGGACCATGACATGAATTTACACAGGTGGCTTCAAGGTGGGCAAGCATCCTCCATACCTCATAAACGTGCTAAGGTCAACTTCAAATACCTTGGACGGCTCACTGTCCTCGTCTCTTCCTCTCCCCAGCCCGCAAGGGTGCAGAGCGAGAGGGGCCAGAGGGGGCGGCAGGCAGGGCAGGAGAGCGGCATACCCTGTGTGCTCACGCGGTGGGGACTGCTGCGCAGAGCAGGCCTGAGGTGTGCAGGGGGGCCCTCCCCAGGGGGCACCAGGGTCTCCTGGGCAGAGCTGCACACATGGACAACAGACAGAAAACTCTTCAGATGAGCAGGAACACTCCATGCCCCAAACCCTCAAGGCAGTTCTGCACTCTTTGACTAGGAGTTCGTTATTAAAAACAAGACACAACTCTACAATATGGGTGCACTGAGACTGCTGTTCTTGTATCAGAAGGCCCTGAAAACCCTTTATAAATGTAAACATGACCTTCTCCATTCACTTGTGAAGGATAAACAGCCAGTATTTTAACTACTTTGCAGCTGAAGGCTTGCACCCTCTGTGGATCAACTTTTCTTATTGCATTCATTGAAATCAAGCTAAAACACCACAGCAAAAACGTCATTTATGATGGCAGGCCATCCTCTCCTTTCCCATGGCTTCTAGTTTCTGTTTTTAGGAGAAAAGCTAACAGAGTTTAGAAATCAACCAAAGTGCAAATATTTTTTAAAACAACTACTATTAATCATCGCCAACTGGTATTGTTTTCACTGTTGATTCTTTTCTCCGAAGATGGTACTGGCAGCTTTGAGAAAGCAGTTGCAGCCTTCCCTCCCTCCTCCTTCCTTCTGCACGACTGGGAAGGAACTGGGGACTCTGAGGAACAGCAACCCCCCCAGGTTGCTCATCAGGGAGATGCTCTCAGGCACAACTGTAAGTGCTACTGGAAAGACACAAACACTTCTGCAAACATTAACTGTGCATAAGGGTTTGTGACACTTTGAGGAAAATTACTCTGCTTTCAAACAGTGAAGATTTAGTTTAACTCTATTTTACATGTATGTTTTCTTCCAGATTTAAATTCGGGAGAAAGGCTTCCCTCTTTGCGGTGACCTGCCTCAGTGTTACCAAATAGTTCCATAATTCTAACCCTGTGGGGGCTCCTTACATGTTCCTTTATGCATTTCCCATTTTGTACTTGCTGCACTTCCCCTTCTTCAATGCAGACACATGGCTTGTGCGCCTTTTTGCAAACACATCCATTTCTCTCTCTGAATGGGGAATATTCTGCTTTTTCAGCAATGGAGCAGGGGCAAAACCACGTCTATGAATCTCAAACTCCCACAGAAATCAGCGTAATCAGAGGTAATCCTCAGAAAAAAAATCTATTTCACTTTCAAATAAAGGGGTACCAAATGAGCATAGTCAAAGAATATTTTGCATTTTGTCATTTTGCAAGAGACGCACAGAACATTCTAGAAAGGCATGAGATAACCTTAGGAAACAGTGCCAGAGCCTAGTACCCATAGCTCTATAGTGGGAAGTGCATGAAAGTGCTATGTGTAGGTAACAAGGATGAACTCGCATCCTTGAGTTCCTTCAGTTCGGTCAACTTTGTGTCCCCCCCGCCGCCAACTATTTTAAAATTTAACATAGTTCTACTGCATCCCTAAAGAATCATTCTGCAGGTAACAACCTGGCCAATACCAACATCACCCCCCCACTCACTCCAAGGCATCCCTGTAGAATCAATTTGAAATAGGATGCTTTGGAAATTTGAAATAATGGCAGTTTCTTACAACTTGGAAATAATTCCCTGTGCACAAAATTCCAAACTGAGCACCACAGAACCATTTCCCCTGTAATGCATTGTCATTAGAAAAAGCAGTCTCAACAGAAAAAAAAAAGTCAATAACCTGATCCTTTTCATGCATGTGGAAGGAGGCTGTTGTGAAAAGGCAGAAGACACAAGTCTTAATTTGCCGAGAATGGGTCTCCAAGTAGATTAATGGTCTTTAATCAGTTTTCCCAAAACATAAATCACCTGTTGGGATAATTTAAGTAAAATTGAAGCAGTTAATTTTGCCAATGGATTTATTTTTACCTAAATTTTCTACTCCTCTTCTTTTATTTAAAATGATAAAAAAAAAAAAGACCTTTCCTATCAAGTCTGAACCACTCCTGTAGGTGTGGGTAGGAATTCGACAGGAGAAAAGTCTCGCATGGCAGAAACGTTCAATTGGGCTGGGTGCAGTGGCTCATGCCTATACTCCCAGCAATTTGGGAGGCTGAAGCGGGAGGATTGTTTGAGGCCAGGAGTTCAAGATTGGCCTGAGTAACATGGCAAGACCCTGTCTCCACAAAAAATAGAAAAATTATCTGGCCATGGTGGTGCACACCTGTAGTCCCAGCTACTTGGGAGACTGAAGCAGGTGGATTGCTTTAGCCCAGGAGTTTGAGGTTGCAGTGAGCTACGCAGCCCGGGGGACAGAGTGAGACCTTGTCCCCACCCCATCCAAAAAAGAAATGTTCAACTGTCAACTAATGACACCCCAGAACAACACTTTAAGCATTTGTAAAAGGGTGTATTTGAAAACCTAATACTGCTGTTTGGAACAGGACATAGCTGTCATTGCTCATGTCAGGCTTGAATTGCTACCCACATTCTCTTTGAGGGGATGAGACTTGCCTCATGGCAAGCTCGGAGTATGAGCAGCAAGGAGCCGCGTCACCACAGAACACTGCTCTCCATCTCTGAGAGCACGTCTGAGGACGCAGGGGTCCTGCGATTGTGTGCTGAGATGCATCCAAGAGAAAAAAACCTTGTCTTTAAAAGCCGAACCCAGAACACCGAGGTGCCCCAGCTCCGAGGTGGGAGCTGCAGCTCCTCAGGCAGGGTCTCCGCCTCCAAGTTCAGGGATGTTCTAAGCTGTGAAAGCTTGTTTGCGTTTGCCCAGACTTGGACACATCTGCTGTCTAGAGCTGAGTGGGGAGGATCAGGGACCACATTGAACAGAAATAGCTCTTTCTGCATAAAAAGGTAAACAGAGTGGCTCTGGGGTGGAGGTATCTTGTTCATGTGTCTTAAAAGCATCCCCCGTTTTGGGCCACAGGGTCTTCTAGATGCCAGTCCCTAGAGAGACAGCATAACTTGGTTATTCCTTACTCACATGTCTGCATTAATCACAGGCCTAAGTTTGAATCTTCCAAATTCAGAAACAGCAAGGTCTGAGTGGGAACCGGGCTGACGGTTACTGTATTAGTGAAAATAAACAAGTTTGGTGCACACATTTCCTCTATAAGACCAAGCAGGGAAAGCAAAAACTACTTATAATAATTCTGTTTAAGTTTCTTTGATTTGTCCAACTGACTACAAAAGTATTTATCAGTTTATGGCACTTCGATCTGAATTGCCTGAAGTGTTCAGCTTGGCATTACTCTGTTATTTGATGTACTTGAAAGTAATAAAACATGCATTTGCTAATTTTTTTACTCCTTTAAATTAGTACAAATCGATGAAGTTTCAATTTTGTCATCCTAACTCTGTCATCTGTCTTATGCTCATTCCAGAAAGGAACTCCATTATTTGTTTAGATGTGACTTTTCATCTGCTTTTCAACTTTCCCTCATGTTTTATTCAGACTCAGCTGCCTTTAAATAAGATCGGAAGTGTGTACTTCACATCCACACACTAAGGACTGTAGCCGGTCCAAGTGGAATTGTTTATTCCTGTGCTGTAACCAGGGGCCAGAAGGGAACCTAGGGAGGAGCATCCAGCCAACAGCTTTGTTGTCAGATGGGGAGACTGAGGCCCAGAGAGGCGAAATGACTCACTTATGTTACTGCCGCCTTTAATCAGAGCTTGCTAGTATGCAAACTCCAAACCAAACTGTAATTACTTAAAGTGAGGATTAGAATCGAAGGATCTTCTGATTCTTGCACTTCTCACAAACACATGTCTATTTATTCTTGCTAAGCATCCTGCGTGATTTTAACAAAACACGTGCCGTAAGCCCAGTCTCCAATACAGGTCCAAAAGGGCAAGAGATAGATTATCCGGTCAGTCGAAGAAAACCATTTAGTTTACTCAGCAAACGAGGGATGCTCTTTAGTGCTTAGAGACTCCTGACCTATGGTTAATTATTATCTCCCCAGCTTTTATCCTTTAATCTCTAGCTTGAAATTCTCTGGTAGTAATTGCTCCTAAACCTATGCCTGTAATCACAACTGCAGACAAAAACAGTTCTTTCTGCAGCCATTAAAAAAAAGGCCCCATTTTTTTTTCTGCTAAACTACGATATTTAATTAGTGCAATAATAGTTTTCCTTCTTAAAGGGATAATTGCGTCTTCAAACATATTTTTCAGGTTGGAGAGCTCTGTTGTGCAGGCACGTTCTAGAAGACTTAATGCAAACATGTTCTGTTAACCATTCATTTATGACTTCAATCATTACTATAACTGCATCTTCTGTCATACAAATGCTAAGTTATACATTATGTATCTTTCCAAGCACATGAGATCAATTTTTAAACAGACCAGTAGAAATGATTATGTCACAAACTTAAACTGAGCTACAGGGTAGATTTCATAACTTCATTTAATATTGATAGCAGCTCAATTTAAATTTTGAAAAAGCAAATACTTTTAATAAATTTGGTGTGAATGATTATATATTTTGATACAACTATTATACAGGACTGTGTACATATATAAATCTATATGTAGAATTATATACATTTCAATATATACTACATATATATTTTTTCTACTCACATTTTTCTCTTTAGTAAAACAAAGCAGTTTTACTGTGTATAGAAGTGCAAATGCTACATTAAGTCCTGAGTAATTTAAGAGATCATTAATAAACTGCAGTAAATTCTACTTTTTCTGCTAAAGATCCAATAGATTCTGTAACAAAAATGTGAACAGAATAATATTTAAAAATATGCATTTAGCTTTGCGCTCATTTTGTGCTTAGCAGAAAAAGCTTGAGGATGCACAGTAGCATTTATGTTTGGGAAAATGTCCTTGGATATTCAAGGTTAAACAGATATCCTATTTGTAGGCATTTACAGAAGTTTAAAGTGATGCCCTCTACATCCAATTTGTCAAACGGGGAAGACTCTAGTCATGATTGGACCAAAAATCCCTTTTGCAGAATATGAAATTCTGTGTAAACATCAGTGTTTAGGTATTATATAAAAGTTCTGATTCAAATGAGGGAAAGAAGAAAAAATACAATGAAATAATTTAAAAAGGTTGTCTTGGGATATAGCCAGCCACATGGAAGGAATATAAAAAATAAGGGTACATTGTGGTGAAAGAGGAAACCAGATGAAAGTCATTTAAGGGTGGTCTGGTAAGCCACCCACTTTGGGAGGTCCCAGGTTGGCTTGGCTCAGGGAGCCCAAGATAATCAAGCCACAGCCATCTTGCCACAGGGGACGAACTGCGCCGCGCAGTGAGGAGGAAGCGCTATGGGAAAAGGCCACATTCAATTGCAATGGAACAGGAACAGCTGCCTGTCAGGGTCACCGTCGGCAGGCAAAGCATCCCATTCCCAGACTCAGGCACTAGGTATGAAAACGTGAGGCGGCCCGGGCCCCGTGCTGCACGTCTGCCTGCAGCGGGAGGAGACGACCCGGATCCTTGCATGGGAGGCTGTCCTGCATCGGAGGCCGCTTCGAGGAGAAGGCACTGCTTTGTGGGTTCCTCCGTCACCCCCGGCTCTACCCCGTCCCGTGGCTGCTGTAGTCAAAGACTCCTTTCTTGAAGAATGGTGAGAACTCACAAATGGTGTGTTTCGAGAGGGTCAGCCCCACCTTGTTGATGTGTAGGGGAGACGTTGCAGATTGGAGCATCACGCTGAAAAAGTCCCTGAGGTATTTCTGAAGAAGAGACAAGAGTTAAGAACATGGTCAAGACACTGTGGAATCGAGGAGAGGAGAAGAAATGTCCAGGAACAACTTCCATCCACCTGGAAAGTGTCATCTTTGTCATCAGAACCAGCACATGAAGAATGTCCTCAACCACCTTAGCTATCATCAGACCAACCAAGAACACAGAGCCATGACACACCTACACACTAGAGACATTTCTTTGGCTCAGGGCTCTGACCCAGGGCAACCCTGCCGAAGGTCCACCTGCAAACACTGCCCAGAGAAACGCCAAGGGTGCCTGGCACAGCGGATCTGCTTCTCAGCAACAGTGTCACTAGTTAATATTCTATTTTTAAAAAGTCATTTCCTCCTCAAGTTACTCATTAAATAGAAAGATGATTAAAAGAAAAAAAGAGAAAAGGCTGGCCATCTGTACAATGTTAAACCTGCTTATTGTCATTTTTAAATTGCGCAGTCAGTATCTGCTTTGAATCCTTCTTATAAAATAAAGGGAAAGAAACGTTAGGGACAAGAAGGTCAGTTCCAGGCACTGATATTTACAGATCTCTCTGCAAATCCTACCATCACCAACATCACCAACAAAAAGGAATCCTTACTAGGATTCACTGCTCTGGACCCCTTGCTCCCCCAACCCCTACACGTGTCTGTAGCAACTCCATCCGTCTTTTCTGGCACCGAGGAAGCAAAACATGTCGGAGACTAGGCTCTGAGACGCTGGGGATCAAATCAGACGTGGGTGCTGGAGGGACGCATTAAAGGAAAGGACGCGTAAGAATAGTTTGTATATTTTAGGTCAGGCAAATCTATAACACAAAATGGGGCAGAGGGAAGGGGGTTAGACTTAAATTTTTATTACTGATTCAGTGAGTTTAAAAGATATAAACAATCCTGGCACAATCTTCTAAATATAATAATTCTGGACTTTGAGTAATGATAAAAATGCATCTAAGAAACATGATCTAAGCCTAGAACAGTGGTTCCCAACAAGGTGCAATTCTGCCCTACAGGGGACATTCAACAATGTTTGGAGACATTTTTGACTGTAACATGGAAGGGTTGGGGGGTGCATCTAGCAGGAGGCCAGGGGTGCTGCTAACGTCCTACAATGCACAGGGCAGCCCCCACGACAAAGAATTATCTGGCTCCAAATGTCAACAATGCCACAGTCGAGAAACCTTGTCCCAGAGGAAGGAGCATTTAGCTGCTTCTCTGAATTGCTGCCCTGAAATTTCCTTTTGAGAGGAGACACTCTGCTCAAGGAAAATTTGTTAGCTGCTTTCTTCGAAAAAATAAAGATTACTAATAACATTTGTATAATAACTTAGTTTCTAAGAATCTTCTAACATCTAATTTTTTATACTTTATGTGTACACTAAACTGCACATCCTCTGAATGTGTAATTTGATGAGTACTGGCATGTGAAACCACCACCAAGTCGCGATAACAAACACGCCTCCAAAGTGTCCTAAGTCACTTAATTTTATGTTATCATCACACTCTGCCTAGAATTACAGCTTCTTCTTGTAATCCCATTTCCTGGTGAGTAAGCTGTTGCTGGAAGAGGACGGCAAGGCTGCTAGTCAAGGGAAAGAACTCAAAAGCAAGTGTTTTTAACTCAGACGGTTTTCACGTTCAATATTCCAACCTTACTGGTCTCACGGTAACCTCTCAAGAAAGGATCCTGAAATTTAAATCAGGTTGCGGTAAGAAAGTACCAAAACCCAACTGCTGAAAAATGAAGATCTTAATCTCAAAACTTAAGAGAGGCAAAAGTCAACCTGAATTCAGCTTCTCTGGAGGAAGGGTCTCTGAGAATACCAAATTTGGAGGGACTTGAATTCCACCAAACATGGTTACCAATAAATGTCATGAACTACACTCCACCAGCCAGCGCTCACCGTGAAACGAAATGTGCACAACTGATTGCTTTTAGAAGATCAAGAGTGACATGATTTAGAACAAGAAAGACGAGGAGCTTGCCCACATGTGCACGGAGCTGCAGCTCTTCCACGACGCAACACACGGCTGGAGAGGGACCCCGGCACAGGCATCATCTCGGTAGCTCCTGTGTTTCTCCTACTTCCGGTCTCCCGCAGGCTGCATTAGCGGGCAGGCTAATGTTCACACAAACTTGCCTTCAGGATGAACTCTGACAGTATAGGAGGTAATTTAAATCTGGGAACAGATGTTGTATCAACATTTGTCATAATTAGTTCACAAAGTAGGGTCCCTTTAAAGGGCCAATAAAGCCTAAAGTGTATAATGAAAAGAGAAGTAAAAGTTAAAAATATAAACGAAAGAAAAAGAGGAAGTATTCAAGATACCTTCCCTGCCAGAGCACCACTATACAAAGAGAATAATAAATCAACTGCAAGTAATGCCTTTTTCTTTAACTAAACTCATTAGTATGGTTTGATGAAAACTCCCTATAGAAAGGTCTGATTTGACTAATTCTAAACATTACAGAAGAGTTTTCTCTTTGCAAAATAAATATCTGTTTAAGGAGAATTAGGTAGCTTTGGCTTCTCTGGTGCAAAGACATTATTTTATTAGGAAGTGTTCTTTCCTCTCAGGTAACCTCAAAGTGCTCTAAAGTCTGCACGAAGAGGCATGACCTGTGTTGGCCTGTCCAGAGCCACAGGCTTAGAGTGGGCTGAGCGAACTGTGGTGGATGACAAAACCAAGGGACAGGGGCTAGGGCTGGGGACAGAGAAGACAGAATGATAATTCCAGAATGTTCTTGAGGTTACGGACAGCATTTTATTCTTCTTTGCAGTCCGCTATCGGTACCCCTGGAACACTGCCATGTTCAGGAAAGGTGCTGAGAAGAAACTCTGATGATTGATTTTGATAAGTTACTTTTTTAAAACTGAGGAATACGCACAGGAAACAGTACGATCGGAAGTGTACAACTTACCGAATCTTCACAAAGGGGGCACACCTATGCCGTTGGCATCTAGATGTCAGTGACACAATACTTCCGGCCCCCAGGCAGCCCTCCCAGTGCTCCTTCCTCCAGGTACAATCCTTCCTCAAGGGCAACCGCTGTTCTGACTTCTAGCACCATAAGTTTGCCAGTTTCTGAACTTCATGTTAATGGGATCACTCAGGATATACTCTTTTGTGTCTGGCTCCCACTGCCTAACGCCCGCCATGCTTGTGAGATTCATCCACACCGTGTGTAGTTGTGGCTGGTTCAGAACCACTGCTGTGTATTCCGCGTATGAACAACCCCACCGGTTGGCTTTAAACAGAGCGATACGCAGTGGTCACTGCTCTGGTCCTTTTTTCTGAGCTTTTCTTCAACAAGGAAATCTACTTCTCAATGTTCCTGTTGTCTGGTGAGTCAAGTTTATCACTATCCTTCCAGTAGAGAAGTTTCCCCTGAGGGTTTTAGGCTCAATCTAAGATCAGTCGATGTACCAGAATTCTGCTATTATATACATTTACATTTCTATGTTTTTATACATATGTATTATCCTTATATAAAAAATACTTAACAATGCACATATTCACTGCAGTAATTTTTGTTGACTGTGCTCATGGTATTTTCCACAGCCTCAGTGGCTGAAGGGAGAAACTTAGAGTCCTCCTGTCACAGCTAACCCTTTTTGATGATCCAGAGACAACCCAGCCCTGGTGGGATGTGAAAATTAGTCCAGAAGCCGAGCTGCATCCCCAGGGCAGTGCGCTTGATAACAGAGTGCTGCGAAAATTGAAGGACGTTAGGAGTCTAAGTGACTTATCAGGGTCAGAAGGGCAAAGTAGGAAAAGGATTCGTGAAATCCAGTATCCAACTTCTGTTTCTGCCTTTAGCAAGACATTTTCCCCACTACGAAAAGAAATAAAAGCAGGCATATTTAAATCTCTGTAGTACGCCAGGGATCACAGAAGGCCTGCAGCTCTTGCTCACCCTGGTGGACCGTGTCACACCTGAGTCTCTGCTTTGTCAAAGGCCCTGCATCAAGGCCACGGAGAGCTGCGATTGCGCCCTCTAGGGTTGTGCGACGCTACGGCCCCTGCCTTGGAAGCTGGGAGGAGGAAAGTCAGATTAAACCGGGTCCTCTTTCAACAAGATTGCAAACCAGGAAATAAGGTGCGATGGCGGAGCAAGGAGGGCTAGGAGAGGGTCTGCTTGAGAGTGAGTGATCATGGGAAAGGGAGGAGGCCCAGAAAGACAGAGGGGACTGTCTGGGGGCGGCCCAGAGAGGAAGGGGTAGAATGGTGGGGAGAACAAAAGGGGCAGGAGCCCGACAATGTTGGAGATAAATGCTCACGATTTATTTGTTTACCAAGTTGGCAAACAGGATTTAAGAATAATAAGAAATGTATCAGACATTTATCTGGGTTATTTACTTTCTGTGACTTGGACCAACTCTGAAGCATAAATAACGTGTTTTCTTATCAATACTTTCAGAAAATCAAATTTAGATGGCTAATCTTTAACGTATATTTCAGTGCTGCTACAGAGTACCTTGAGGTTATAAAGTGCTTTTCTTCTACAGGTTCGGGCATACTTCGTAGTTCGAGAAAGTCACCCCCCACTCGGGGGCAGCGAGCAGGCGTGGAGGTAACTGGGAGAGAAGGACCCCATGGGTCTCTTCCAAAGGAAGTGAGATTTTTAAAATCCCTCTAAAACAAAGACAAAATCCTGTAGGAGGCTATGAGCTTTTAAAGTAGAAGGCAAAGGAAACGAGCAGAGGGATGGGAAACATGCCAATCATCAGAGACACCCTACACTCGGGCTCCCGGCTGCCATCCACAGAGCCTGCCAGCCCCGGCTTCTCAGTCGGGCCCCTGTGCCCATCCCAGGCCTGACAGTGCTCTCATGGTGATCAGCGGGCACTGGGTTCTCCACCGTTCACGTTCTATGTAAATGTGAAGAAAGACTTCTGTCCCTGCGAGGCTTACATTCTCGGATGCGGAGGCTGACACAGCTCTGCGAATGCTCTGATATCACGTGAGTGCCCTAGGGGGCACTGGCCATTTTCTGACTGCCATGCATCCACTTCTGTTCCCAAATAGCACCCAGATCCCCTTCTGGAGAAACAGCCCTCTCGCCTCTGGGCACTGGTTATCCGGCTGACTTAAGGCAGAGGGCTGGTGAATTTTTCCCACTGATATTCTGGGATGGACTCTTCACAGCCAAAAAGATAATTGAGCTACCACTAGGAGTCTGGGGGATCCAGGGGTCCTTTGGGGAAAGCACCTTCCAGATTATGCAGCTGCTATTATGGAACATTTTCAAGAGTGTGAGAAATTCAGGGACCTCACCTGGAAAGGAGGCTTTTGGTCCCTGTCCATCCCCAATGCTGGGAGTTGATAACTCCATCTGCTTACCATAGCCACAGTCATTTTCTACATTTGCAATCAAGTTAACTAACAACATTCCCCAGGATGCTGGCAGGGGGAAGACATCAGCCAGGAATCAGCAGAAACCTTCCTTATGGACCACAACCAAGCTCCTCCAGAGCTAGTCTGTGGTCAGATGAAGGCATCTACCCATGGTGCTCTCCTCTTAGGAAGAGGTCAATCCCAGCAGGCTTTCAAGAATAACATTTCAGATGGGTCAGTGTGTCCTAATGGTCTGTCCCCAGCCAAACATTAAGCTGGAAGACTCCTGCCCCAAAACCCTGATCTACACATAGGCCAATTTTAAAAAATTCCAACACTACTTCAAAACATAACAAACAAACATTATTAATCTTTTGAACCAAAACATAGGCTAATATGGTCTACTGGTTGTGTTAATGAGTTCTGAAAGGCAAAACATATTCCCTACAGCAATACAGAGTAATTTAGCAAGAATTTAGTCCACCATTATAGTTTTAGTCTGGTACCTCAATCAGTACACAGCATCAGGCAAAAAAAAAGAAAAAGAAAAAGAAAATATAATGTGTGGCTACATGCTATTCCATTTTCGACATTCTTGATGATGAAGGCCATTATACTACCATGATTCATGTGTGACTTACAATGCAATTTCAGTCTGAGCTCTGGCTGGAGGAAAACATGCTTTGGAGTTACTGGAACAACGTGCGCAAAATCTGGGTTTTTCTTTTCAATTCTAGATCTTCTGGATGAAATGCTAGTCTGACCACAGGTACTGACCATGGGCTCCACAGTCCGTCCTGGCAAAAACATGTGAAGTCAGCAAGGCACTATGTGGTGTGGCCCCACCCCATCTTATAGCCAATTTCCCTTCAGGCCTGGGATCTTAAAAGAAGGGAAGGTTTTAGACCAGGGAAGGAGGGAAGGAGGAGTGGTGTCCAGGCTCAGGAAACAATGTGAACCAGGCAGTAAGGCCAGCATGTGTAGGCATCTGAGCGGGGAACCGAACTTGAGGCAGCATGTGGAGGGCTTTGAATTTGGACTTAGGCCTGTAGGCACTTTGTACAAAGAAATGCCCAGTTCATGAGCTTATGTGAACCCCTAAAATACCCTTAGGAGGAGGAGGAGGACAGGTATGGGTGTACTTGCTTTACAGATGAAGAAAGCAAGATCCCAAAAGGCAGTGACTTGGCCAAGGTCAACAGGCCATAATGGGCTGACAAAGAGACTGCCTCTTCAAATTCAGGAAAAGCCAGAATGGTCTGATATAATTCTCAAGGTTCTAGAGCCTGAAATGTAACATGGCCTTTCTTTGGGGGTGTTCATACTATGCTCACGTAGGCTTCCAGAATTTTCCTTGAATTTCAATCAACTGCTATACCTGTGTGTGTGTGTGTAGAAGGCACAGGAATGAGAATGAGGGCCTTCAGAGGCATTTGAATGACCTCAGCTCCCTTATCTGTTGGCTCCCTTCCCTCTATTTTAATTAGCAGGGAGATAAAATTGTGACCATTTTATGTTATTAAAAAGTTTCTGTTTTAACAGGGCTCGTGAATATAACTGCAGCCTCCTGCTTATTTCCTGTGCAATGTATCACCCCAACTGTGTCATTCTAATGACTGTCCCAGTCATCTCATTGTTGTGAAGCCCTCTTTATTTTACAAAATTTTAACATAAATCTATAGTTTAATTTAAAGTTATTGAAATTACTAAAATTGAAATGTTCTTTAAAAATGTAATGGGGCCTTATCTGCCTTTCTGTTGTGACACATTAACAGGGAAGAGAGTTCAATGGCATTCCTCATCCTCAGAAACCACTGGGCATGGTGGCAGCTTAAGGACAAGTATCAGTTTAGTAAGACTTAGAGGTTTCGTTTACCTGCAGCACTTGGAAAATTCATCATCAACTGATGGGCTCTGAAGACAGATCAGGCCTGAATGGAGAAACCCTGGGATGTTTCTAGACCTGAGAGAGGCCTGGTCACCGCTGGCCATGCACCGTGAATGAGCCTAGCAGGGTTTACTATGATTCACCCAGTCAAGACTTCCCAGGTCTAAACTCCCATAAATTCTAGTCTAAACACCTTTCATTGGCTTTTTAGGAATCCTAAGATTTGGCTACACTGGATTAAATACGCTAGGTTCCCTTCCTAACATGCCCCCAACGTGCTCCACACTCAAATGAAATAAGGACAGTCAGATTTAGGCAACTCATCCACCCAGCACGGCCACTGCACACGTGCTGTCCACAAAGCAGTGTGCCAGACCCTGGGTGTTGAGTGTTGAATAAGACAGACAGGGCACCTCATCTCCCAAGGCACAGGAACTGGCTCACACCCTCCTCTCGTTGCTCAGAATCATTCCTTGTTCCCATTGGAGCTTTGCTCATCGTCCAGATCCTACTCATCTTTCAAGGACTGGCTCAAAGTTTGCTATGTCGACTCCCCTCTCTTCAGACTTCATTCACGCACCCAACAGACGTTTACTGAGCACTTTCTACATGCCAGTGCTGGGCTGGGTGCTGGCGCATCAAAAGTGAATAAGACTCAGTTTTATGTCAAGATCAAAAGGGTAAGAATTAAGCAGGTGAAGGTACTGGAAGAAGATACTGGAGGAAGCCTGGTCTGGGCAGAGTGGGAAGCATGTACAAAGTGTAGGGGCAGGAAACAGAGCTCTGGGGCACCATCAATTGTCCAGCATGACCGGACCGGGCAGCAGCATGGCCCATTCGGCATGGGAGATGCACTCCTGGAAGTGGGGCTGCTCCCAGATCAGTACTCTGCCAGTCCTCACACTGGGGGTCCTATGCAGTGAGGTCATGGCACTGTGCCCCGGTGGTGGTCTCTCTTCTCTCTGACCCTCAGAGTCCTGCCAGGCCTTCAGCAAGTCTCTTCCAGCTGCCGTGCACAGCTGTTGGTCAAGTGATAACAGACTTCCATGAGTCCCCGCACGCCTGCTAATCCCCAACTTCTACTTCCTCTACCATTTGCCGGAAGGCCTTGAGCTGCCCTGAGATTCCACTGGAACCTTCAGCGTGAGACTCTCAGTGGGTTCATCGCAGCAGGCCTGGTGCTGACACTTGTACACCTTCTCCCAGCATCTGTCAGTCTAGATCAGGGTTGGGCAAGCTTTTTCTATAAAAGGATAGACAGGACACTTTGGGGCTTGGTGGGCCAAAAGGCAAAATTGAAGACATTATGTAAGTGATTATATTAACAAATGAGAAACTTCACCACGAACCTTGGCAGGTTCATTAGCTCACAGTTCTGTGGTCAGAAGTCCTGGCGCAGTGTGGCGAGGCTCTCTGCACGTGGTTGCACAGGTTGAAATCAAGGTGTGGAACAGACTGGGCTCTTAGCGGGAGGCTCACTTCCCAACTCCTTCAGGTTGTTGGCCATATACAGCTCTTTGTGACTGTAGGACTGAGGTCCTGGCTTGAGGTCCTCTTGCTGAGTGTCAGCCGGGGGCTGCTCTCAGCTCCTAAAGTTCACCCACATTTGGTGGTACTCAGCCCCCTCCACGTTTGGAGCCAGCAATCAGGTTCCTCTCACGCTTTTGTGAAAGCTGTAAGATTCACAATAGACTCACTTGTGTCAAATTCTGGCACATGGAGCCAGGGAAGGGCTCTCACACACATCTGCCTGATAACAGGAATTGTCACGAGAAAACTTTCCCGAATGCAGCTTACTACATGAGTCACACAAGGACAGCTAGCCACTGATACAAGAACACTTGCCTGTCTCACAAGCGCAATCCAAAACTGCAAGGGCCTTAATAGTAACTCCCAGATTACGAATCCTACCTAGCAACTACCGACACTCCAGCACTGGTAAGACGCTGCCAGCGCCAGTAAGCCTTCTTTCAAAACAGCTTGCTAACCTCCTCTTTCCCCAGTAACCCTGACTTTCCCCAGTAAACCCTGACTTTTCCTTTGTTCTCTGGACATACCAGAGGCCACCTATTCCAATGAATAATTCTGTCTTAGCTGGTACTTCTTTCTACAAGCTATCTTTACTATCCTAGGTTTTAAAGTAAATACTTGAAATCGATAGTTATTATCATTTGAAATATGGCATTTATTTCTTGATGTTGTAAAGGCATCTAAGAGTTCCCCCGGAAAGCTCATCAGGGTGATGTACGTTATGTCCTGGATTGCAATCCTATTTCTTGTATGTCATTCCCAAATAATTTTTACCTAGAGTTTCATCTCTATTTTTTTATGTTGACACTTGGGAATTTCTGCTTCCTCTTCTGCTCCAGCCAGAGAAAACTCTGCTTGTATAAGGCTCACATGATTACATTAAGTGTGCAGAGATAATCCCCTTCTCGCCGTGCCACCCAGCATGACCACAGGAGTGGTATCTCATCAGACTCATGGGTTCCACACACAATCAAAGGGGCGAGGATTATACAAGGGTGAGGGCCCCTGGGGGTGATTCTTAGAATTCTCCCTGCCATACGACTACAGTCTGCCAATCCCTAAACTGTAACCAAGAATATAAAACACATGACAGAGGCCACAGCACAGCAGACACCACAGTGGAGAACGCACTCAAGTCAAGTGAGTCCGTTCACACTCGCTGGCTGGGAACACCCTCAGCTGGGTCTGAGGCTCACAGGCTGAGCATATGTCCTGTGTCCTACACACTCCTGCAGGCTCCAGATGTGACGAGTCTGAAGTTCTACTCCAGAGCCCACTGTCCTATGGAGCGTTCCAAGAGGACAGAAGTGTCTGTGTCTGCGCTGCCCATTACAGTAGCCATGTGGCAGCTATGTGCTTAAAATGTGGTTAGTGAGATGGAGAAATGGAATTTTTAATTTTTTTTAATGAAAATATTAAGATAAAATTAAATAGCTACATGTGGCTCATGGCTACTGTATTGCACAGCACAGCTCCACACTGAGACTCTGGAATAGCCAAGCCTTCTAACACGTGAGTTCTGAGCACAGAGCAGGCACTAATATTTCTGTTTTAAAAATTTATTTCATTTTTAAATAAGTAACACTTTGATTTACTGGTTGGAAGTTTAATACTCAAACACACATATATACAAGTTGAAAGGGAACTTTTCACTGTGAGCATGTGTGTGCATATTCACCATAGTGAAAAGTCTTTCTTCCAACTTACCTCCTCTATTTTTCCAAAATCTCCCCTAGCATCTGAATTCACTGTTACTAGTTTTTTTATATATTTTTCCAAAACATTTTTATGCCTACATAAGCAAATGCAAATACAGAAACCTCCCCACTTCAATTCACACAAACATGCACATAAAAGACACTCTTTTCCCCACCTTTGTTCACTTAACAATTTATACTAAAGATCATTCTTGAGAAGTAAATAGTTTCTCATTCTGAAATTGATTGTACAAGCTCATTATTAATGGACACATAGGCTGTTTCAATCCTTTGTAGTTCTGCAAGAATGCAAACTACACAAAGCAGATGATTTTTCACTACTTTATTCAAAGGATGTACACCAGGTATTTAACAGTGTCTGGCACACAATGGGTGCTCAGTATATATTTGTTGAATGAAAGAACGAAGAACGGAGATTATTATAAATGACATCATAATAAATAATCTTATGTATTGGCAAGTGTGTTGCTTTACCTATAGGGTAAATTCCTAAAATGGAATTGCTGTGTCAAAAGGTATGTGCATTCTTAATTTTTATAGATATTGCCAAATTGTTCTCCACAAACACTGTACCAATTTATACTCTCTCCAGCAATGCTGGAGAGTAGACATTTGACATTTCTGTCTGACTATAGACTCAAGAGCCTGAAAAAATCTTTGGAAGGTCACCCAGTCCTTTCTCCTGTCCGCATAAAATCAGCAATGTTACTGCTGAGCAATCTTAGCTAGATCCTTTGATCTTTTAATAAAGGAAGAACTACAGCTGAGAGAGGTTGGACTCGAACTCCACATATTCTTAAATACCCAGTTGTCTTTCTGATATACCTGTCAATCTCTCTGGGCAGGATCATGTTAAAATTGAAATTCCTAATGTTCAGAATTCCCAGAATCATTTAAAAATAACCTTAGTTTAAAAGTCGAATCCATTTTTGTTCAATACAAAATACAATTCCTAATATCAAGTATAAGGTCAAACAGAGGTGAAGGTGGTCATAAAGAGGAAGTTAACTGGAAAGTGGTATGTCTGATAGTTTGCTATTCTGGTGGCCCCAATGAACCATGCTTCCTGGGGTTCACACCCTTGTACAGCCCCGCCCCTTAAATGTAGGTGGGGCCTGAGACTTGCTTTAACCAATAGGATGCACTGGCAGTGATCCTGTGAGTAAAGAAGCCACCATGGGTGTTCCAACGCCCCAGCTGAGTCCAGTCCTTAGTGGAGCTTGATCAGAATAGCTACACTTGTAAGTGGTAAGTGGCCTGACCTGGTACCACCTGGAGTAGATGAGCCACCCAGCTGAGCCCTGCCCAAATTTCAGGACCACAGAATCATAAGCAGTAAGATGGTGGTTGTTTTTAAGGCACTAAATTTTAGGGTAGTTTATTACACAATGAAAGATAACCAAAATAGAATACATGGGTTTGGGAATAACATAAGAGATGAGGGAATAAATGAATTTAGTTAAAGCAAAATGAAAAAAGTTTCTTTGGTTTTTAGATTTATGAATAGCCAAAATTTAAGATCAGATATAAATTAAAGTCCTATTCTACTTCTTCCAAACTCTTCCAATCTTTTCAGTATTTCTAGTAAATAATTCTGTCTTAGCAGTTACTTCTTCCTTCCAGCAACTTTTATTATCCCAGGTTTCAAAGTAAATACTTGAAATAAGTAGTCATCATTTAAAACATGGCATTTATTTCTTGATGTTAGAGAGAAGTCTGAGAGCTCCCAGTTAAAATTCATCAGGGTGAAAATGTTAGTCTGTGATTACAGAATCAGAACTATTCATTATAGCTATTCAGAGAATCTTCTTTATGAGTTTAATGACATAAGCATATTATATTGAATTATTATGGTGCTGCATCAACTGGATTCATAAATTTAATATACTCAGTCTGGTTCACATATTCTAATAAAATCCAGCAAGCTTTAAAAATTTTATCAGAAATGTACGTTTAAAGTCCATGTGATATGCAATTTTTACAGGTTGGTGTTCTTGCTTGGGGTATTAAGTAGCTTCAGCTATCACGATGACCCAGCCTGGCAGACCACCAGGCTTCTAGTGAAACCTCGCAAACAGTCAACCCACATCAGAAAGACCAAGACCTGCATTTCTCCAGAGCGCATGGCAAAACCATTGAGGGGAAGAGAGGAATTGAGTTTATCCTGCTCCTGTGAACTGGAAGTAAGGGCACATCTCAGCTGCAAGGCAGGAGGCAAACAGCTTCCATATCATCTGACGGGTGCCATTCAACTTCACTTGGTTGAAGCAAAAAATGGGAGGACGCTGGGGGATGAGCCCAGTACCAGGATCTATGACTTGCTGATACCTTTGGTTCTAGGTAAGGGACTGGTAATAGGCTCAAAACAGATGCACTGTGACTCAGCTTCTTTAGCAATAGGGAGGAGCCTAGACAAGAGCCCAGGAGGTGCACCGTGGCCGGTTTGCACTCTACTTTAGCACTGTGAGTGAGCTCCTTGGGCACTCAGTCCTACACAGCTACACACTGGGCACAAGGACATCACATCACTGGGGTTTGAAGTGAGCCTCTTAACTCCTCTGTACCTCAGTTTCCTTCTCATTGCTTATAGTATTTTCTTTTTGAGATTAGAAGATTAAACGAACTATTGTCTGTAAAGTCCTTGGGACAGGGTCCAATTCACAGTACGTACCTAATAAGCACAGATGCCCCTGGACTTATGATGGAGTTACAGCCCAATAAACCCCTCATAAATTGAAAATGTTGTAAGTCGAAAATGCATTTAATATACCTAATCTACCAAACATCAAAGCTTAGCCTAGCTTACCTTAAATGTGCTCAGAACGCTTTTATTAGTCTACAGTTTGGCAAAAGCATCTACTGCTACATGTTGAATATCTCATGTAATTTACAGAATACTGAACTGAAAGTGAAAAACAGAATAGTTGTAAGGGTACTCGAAGTACAATTTTTGCTGAACATGGATTCCTTTCACACCATCGTAAAGCTGAAAAATTGTAAGTCAAACTATTGTTAAGTCAGGAACCATCTGTAGTTGATAGTATCTGTATAGCTTTGCCCTCAGGGAGTTAATAGAGAGTTAATATGTTAATAGGGAGTTAATATGTTAATTTTTTCCTCTTTCAGATGTTTGGAAACACATGGGCTTAAAATGTGGAAGAGTTTAACTTTAATGTTTTCCCCTTCAAAGGAAAGTAAAAGACAAAAAGAATTTGGAATGGCGTTTTTCCCAAATCACTTCATATCAGATATTGGCAGATCCTTTATTTCAAGAGTTGCTTTAAAGCAAAGAAGAATTAACATGCCTTCAAAATGGGGAATCACATTTAAAAATAACTTGGAAATCTAACACAGATCAGGTATATTAATTATCCCCTCAAAACTTATTTTAAGGTACATTTCAGATGTTTAGATTCTGAAAAATGTCATTTGGAAAACAAAAAACAAAAAAACTGTATTATTTTCTTTGTCTCTAAACTCAAGTTTCCTTCCTGCACTTTATAAACCTTCGGAAATGTCTGACATCTTATTAGATGTAATGACTGCTCCAAATGGCCAATATGACTGATACAGACTTTCAAATGAGAATCTTGCTGTGTCGTACCTCTTGGCTATAATGTACTTAAACTCAAAGAATCAGGTCCTAAAAACTCGAGGATTAAGAAGTGGTTGCAGATTATTTAATGGCATCCCAAAGTCTACCTTTCAGTGCAACCCCAGAATTGAATGCAGTGCTAATGCCTTAGGAACACCGAACGGCTTTATTGTGTTACTCTCCACCAGCTGTGGCTGTGGTTGAACAGAGCAAGCCTTCCCTTTAGCATCTGACCTACGGTAGTTCATACATTGATGGCAAATTTCCTTTGGTTAAAATTCAGCTGGCTTTGGACTGGGCCGTCTGAATGACAGTGGGTCTCTGAATTCAGGGCAAGAGGGTAAGCTTTTGAGACTCTAGCAGGGAAGACCTGCCGCCTGTTTTTTGTTCTTTGGACGAAGGGCTCCTGAGGATCCTGGTGGGACTCTTTGCCTTGCAGATTATCCTCCTGTCTTGGGAGTTATTCCTCAGTGTCCAAACACTGCTCTATGTCCCCCAGTGGGGAGCCATGGCCAGGCCCCAGGTGTGATGAGGACTGTGGCCCCCAGTGGTGGGCCTGTGACCCCACCCCACGAAGGGGATTAGCTGGGGATTTGGATTATATGCACCAATGATCCCCTTCACTGGGAATGACTGTATCAGGGATGATGAAGGCAGGGAGAAAAGCCAGCTCAAAACTTCTGTAATGCTACATCTCTGACTCTAAAAAAGAATGGGGTAGGTGTATATTTCATACAGGGAGATGCAAATAAAAAAATTCATTTTCCAAAACAGATATTATATACCAAATTAAGAAACTAAGTTAAAAAAAAAAAACATATACATTGAATGCATATCCATCCAGCACAGTACTTTTCTGATAAAAGACACTATTCATTAAACGAATGATGCAATGAATGGCTATTAGGCAATGTTAACAAACCTTGATAAACAATGAGAAGCATGGGCTTCCTTTCCTTAGGACCTTATCTTCTAGCAAAATTTCATAAGTTTACATTATCTCCTTTCTTCTGAGCAAGGGAAGTTTAGTAAATTACTCTAGAGAAGGAAGTCTATCAAATCTTAATTTATGCTTCAAAGCCAAACTTCAGAAACTCTTAAAACTGTCCTGGCCATCTCTTAAAATCTGAGAAGGTGCTGCAGATGGGAAATGAAAAATGTTGCTGATTACGCAGCTGATTAAACATGTGCTTCCTTGGACACATGTGTCTGGCCATGTTAAATACCAAATAAGCCCAAAACCTGTGTAAGCATCAGTCTTCCAGTTGTCAAAACTTTTAGCACCAGTGACTGTTTTCAGGTAAAATGCTGTGAAAGTAGTATAATAAAAGTTAAAAAAAAAAAAAAGTATTTGCAAAATATGGATAGAAAAAAAATGTTTCAGATCAAAGGAAATCTCATCAGTTAGGGGATCTTGGAGAAGGCTATGAGACCATTTATATAATCTAAAAAAATAATGGGCCAATTGGGGCTAAGTTGACATCCACAGTTTCTGCAACAAGGAAACTGTCTTTCAAAGAAAGAAATGTCAGTGTACATTGACTAACCTATCACTTGAATATGCCCAGATTCTTTCAAATAAGAGAAATGCAAATATTTAAAAATATGCATTTCTGTGAATTAGAAATTAAACACTATAACGAAAAGGAAAAGTGAACATATACCAAGAAGCATAAATATCCCCAAACTCTGGAGATACTGAGGGCAGAAGCGGCCTTCCTGTTGCTCACAGCATTTATCCAGAGAGCTCTGAAATACGAGCTCTAGAATCAGTCAGGACTGTGTTTCTAGCTGGCTAAAAAATTCACTGAGAAAAAAGCGATGGCTTCGTGTTCTACCTTTTTCAACTTGATTAGCAATCGATTTTGTGATTCCAATGTGTGTTTCTTAATTTTACTTATAAATAATATGAAGCAGGTGATCTCAATTAGAAAGAAGATTAGGCAGAGTCTTAATTTTCTTTTTCTTGAAAATATTTTTTTTGGTTGCCTGGAATGAAAATTACATATGTAAATGTAAACGCACTGGAGGGAATTGCTGGGAACAGAAATAAGTATATCTAAAAATGGATGGAAGCTTTAAACAGGCAAACAATAAAGGTAAAAAGTTGTATGGAATTGGAGCAAATGGATATTCTTATCCATTTTTCCCCCTAAATGTCGTCTCAAAAGGTTGCACCATGTGCTGTGATTTATTAACATTATGAAATCTAAGTGACACAGATAGAAGAAAAAAGGATTGTCAGGGGGGAAAAAATAGCTAGGCTGGATTCTAGAATAAAGATGCAGTTCACAAAGCAACACAGGACAGCGTGAGGTTCACTGGGAACGACTATTGCAAGAGTCTTTTACCTAAGAAAATCAGAATTTATTTGGAAAACAAATCTGAATAAATGGAGTTAGGGGAACTGAAGCATCTATGAGAAAGTTGAACGCAAACTGGGAAGGGCTTCATAAAAGAGAAAGGATGATTCCCAAATGTAGATATAAATAGTGAGCAGAGAACTTAGAGGACAGAGAGATGGGACAGAGAGAGACAGTGGTTCTTAAAATACCGGAATGTGCAAGAAGAATTTTAAACATGTTTTTTGGGCCATTGCAACAAAGAAAATATATGAAAAAGAACTGCACTGACATCAATAGAAATAAACAAAATCAACTATTTCAGGAAGAAATGAGGCCTTCAGATTTGTAACAACATTAAAAGATGCAAAAGTAACAAGCAGAATGTTAAACAAGCCAAGAATGAATCAGCTGGCCCACACAGTGAAGTTCTTCTCAAGTGAACTGTGGAAAAGAACCAGCTGATTGATTGATTGGGGCAGGGGTTGGGGGAAGACGGAGATAGGAAACAGAAGAGACTGGAAAATGACGGGACCAGACCAGGGAATTAGAAACTGAACAAATGGAATTCCAGAAACAACAGAAAAAACCTCAAGGAAGGAAATCATTCAGAAAATTTCCCAGAAATGAAGGATATGACAAAGAGTGATAGAGCCCATGGAGCATCCAGAAGAACTGACAGGCTGCTTACCAAAAGAGAATTCTCAAGGTTCAGGACGTGGAGAACAGAAAGAAGGCCCCACAAGCTTCTGGTAGGGCAGAGGGAAAGGATATGTCACATACCGAGGATCGAGAATCAACACGGCTTTGGACTGCATAGCAGCAGCACTGGAGTGAGAAGACAAGCAGAAAACTCTCTGAAATTCTGAAAGAAAATTGTTTCCAAGTAACACCTTATATCCAACCAGTGAGTGGGTAAACGAAGGCATTTTGAGTCATGTTTCTTGAAATTTACCTCTTACACATCCTTTCTCAGGAAGCTACTGGAGCTGCACTTCATCTCAACAAAGTAAATCAAGACAGACAGACAAGAGGCGCGGGAAGCAATTCAGGAGAGGGCAAAGGGTGACGGAGAAGGGAGACGGAGGAGGAGAAGGGAGTCGTGGTGTGACAGGGGAGATTTCTGCGAGGAGGCTACAATCATGAACTATCTGGTGGTCCAAACGTTTGAGAAGAGATTTATACAACTGACCAAGAATTTGAAGCTGAATTAGTGACGAGTACGTCATCAACTAAGCAGGTGGACAAGCTGCGCTCACCACAGTCCTGACGCAGCACGTGGGAACACTGCGCAGGGACGCAAGTGCCCCTGCATGTTTGTGGGGGTGCATCCCTGTCCACAGTGGGATGTTGGTAGATAGCACCTAAAGTTTAAAAAAAAAAAAAATGTCAAGAAGCAGCAATTCATGAATTCAATTTTAGTTAGGAAGAAAATACAAGAAAGAAAAGAGTTGCTGCTGGGGAAGAGGAAGTGGAGGGAACGACCAGAGGGCAGGGGATTGCTTTTCAGAAAAGCCTAATAAAACCACATGAGCATATCCATAACTGACATTCTTTTAAAAAAGTTTCAAAAACTGCATACAGAAACAAAATGGCAACAGGTTCACACACACACACACACACACACACACACACACACATACTCATGCACGTGCAAAAATATGATCAGAGAGGATATATGCCCAACCCAAAAGGGCACTTACCCCTGAGCAAGTGACTTGGTTTGAAATCCTCTGAAAGCAGAGCCTGAGGTAGTTTATTTAGAGGTGATTCTGGGAACAAGGGAGAAAAGCCACAAGGGGTAGTATTGGGGTGCTCATTGCTGTAGGTGACTGAGGACCCTCTGAGAACCATGTAGCATATGCTTCTGAATTGTCCCTATGAAGGATGAAAGGTGGCACATTCATCCAAAGACTGTCATTCCCCCCTTGTTTGAGAATGACCTCAGGGGCCTCACCTCCCCCAGCCCTCTGGACTGATCGGGTCAGGGCCCAAAGGGGTTGCCTCGGCTGCAGAGAAGGCTGAGGGAGAAAAGCTGAGAGACCCGGTGGGCTGCTGCCACCATGCACCAGAACTGTCCTCCAGGGCCAGGGCCAATGTCACAGGTGGGGCAAGAGCACACAAGGTCTTATGGATGGGTCTGGGCTGGTGGTGACTAAGGGGGAGCCTAGCTTTAGCCATATAGAGGTGCCCTTGGCTTACTGGTACCTGCTAACCGGTGGTGAGCCACCATGCTGCAGGGGGTGTGGTCTTTTGTCCTTGGCTTCAGTTGCTCTGTTTCCTCCCCAGTATTATCACTTTGTCTTCAACATCCAATTTCTGATGAGGATTTTTAATTCACAGCAAGCTTACTCATTATTTCCCAAAGGATAAAGAAGCGTTTTTAGGAATTTAAAATGCAACTTTTACTACAACCTTAGGCGATAAGAACTCAGGTAAATGTGACTCATACACTGAGTCTAAGCAAATCCATTATCAAAATGATTCCAGAGCACCCAGAGAAGCTAAGAGCAGCCCATAAACTCCCAATCTGCCCCATCTTAGCTAGTTTCCACCAGGCCAGACTTTGGCACCTCCACGGGGAGCAAGCTGTGGTGCTGCCTTGCACCGAGGTCTGTAGGGGCACAGGGCTATGCTGCGATCATTTCCAGGAACGTATTTCATGTTCACCACAAGAGTGGTGTGTATCTTAATTTATGCTATTGTATAACAATTCTATCTAGATATATCTATATAATTATATATAATATTGAATTATATCTATAATTGATAACTCTACATACATCTATAATCTGTATAGCTATCATCTACAGTAGTATACCTACATATCTATAATTATATATAATCTATAGATGCTTAAATCTATATTTATGTTTTATCTTATTTCACAACTACTAATATATATCATTGTGTGTCTCATCTTCCAGTGAATATTAGCCAAATATTGACTGCATTTAAAACAACTCAATTAGGGTCCTACATGGCAATCTGGTCCGCTGATGGTGCCAGGTGGGCCATCCATTTATTTACACACAGGATGATGTGTGTACTGGGAAAAAGAAGAAATAACAGGTTCTGGCAGAAATGAGCAACTCCAACTGAATCAACAATGGATTGCCACTGGAAAGTAATGGTACAAACATGATACTATCACATACGTCATTCAAAATGGTCACAGATTCCAGAACGATTTTAATAACTCAGGCAACATCAGAAAGCGGTCAGTGTCTTTTCCATCATCGGTCATCAGGTCTCAAGTATGGCTATTCTTTCCTCCTACTTTTAGCTGTATTTCTATCTGACACTTCTCCTGGGGCCCAGAGCTAATTAAGTGCTTCAGTTTCAAAGACCTTTCCTCACCCCTGTCGTTCTGCAGCATGAATGTGAACTGTGAGGGGCAGCAGAATAAGAAAATATTAAAAAGGTATTTAATTAAGCAGAGTAAACAGCGAGGTCAATAGCAACTGGAAGCTAACAGCTGTCTCCAACCCAGGCAGGTGAGCCACCTTCAGGTACAGGCAGCAGAGAAGTGAGCTTACGCAGGATGCTCCTTTTGTCTCCACCACTTGTGAGATCTACTTCTGTTTCAAAGGCAATCAGACATTTAATAAAAGAAAAGAAATAGCGGTGCCTGGCTGTATCTATGAGGAGAGCAGGAATAACCTTCTAGCTGTTTAACACTGCAGTGTTCCGGCTTCATTTCGTTTTGCTTTTAAAATTAACCAGGGAAATGAAAGATGTTCGATGCTGAACTCCATAAACGGAGCGTACACAGCTCTAAGTCTGCCATCTTGAGCTGGTCTGTGTTACTTTCATCTGATGCTGTTTCCATAAATAGGAAAGAGTTGGAGAATCCCTGTTATGTACTTGCCAAGCCTCAAACACCTTGTAAATGAGCATGGGAGCTGGGGAGATGACAGATGTTACTAATTTAATGCTAGGTCTGCACATGAGGTGGGACTGTAATTGGGATTGATGTCAGAATATCAAAAGCCCAAGAGATGGAAAAATGACCACCACAGCTATATCTGGGGTGACTAGTAATGGTTTCTGTGATAGTTAATTTTATGTGTCAACTTGAGTGGCCATGGGGTGCCTAGATATTTGTTCAACATTATTCTGTGTTTATGAGGGTGTTTTGAATGAGATTAACATCTGAATAGGTAGAATGAGTATAGCAGATTGCCCTAATGAGGGTGGGCCTCATCCAATCAGGTGAGGGCCTGAGTTGGCAGACTCTGGAGAGTGAGAGAGAATTACTCCTGTCTCACTGCCTTGAGCTGGAACATTGGTCTTTTCCTGCCTTTGGACTTGAACTGAAACATCAGCTCTTCTTGAGTCTTGAGCCTCCTGGCTTTTGGACTGGAACCTATACCATCATCTCTTCTGGTTCTCAGCCCCTCACACTAAGATTGAAACTACACCATTGGCTGTCCTGGGTCTCTGGTTTGCCAGTTGCAGATCTTGGAACTTCTCAGCCTTCACAATCACAAGTCAATTCTCTCTCTTTCTCTCTCATTTCCTATTTGTTTTGTTTTTCAGGAGAGACTCAGTAAAGTTTCCAAACCACAATTTAGTGAAGTGGTAAAAAAGCACTATTTCAATACTATGGATTAGGTGTACAAATGTAAAGTTCACAAATATATTTAATAAAAGATTTCACTGTCTTGTTAAGATTAATGTCCAGGGCCTTAGGTGTCCATACGAATTCCATCACTGTTCCCAGTTCTCATTCAATTGAGCAACAAGTCACCCTGATTCTACCTCCTGTAGATCTCTCCAATCTATTGACTTTTCTCATCTCAGCTGACACCACACCCTAATCCAGGGCACAATCCTGTCTCACCTGGAAGATGGGAATAGCCCAGTTATTGCTCTTTCTGCCCCCAGCTTCCCCTGCTCTCAACATTTTCTCCAGTGGTAAAACCTCATCCCTCCACTCCTTTGCTTACAACACTTCATTGGCTTTCCAATGTCCTCTAGGTCAGGTCCAAAGTTATGGAGATGGCTCAAGGAATACGGCATTTCCTACCCTCTCTACCCCTACCCACCAATCTCACCTTCCCATAATAGGTCCAGATTCCTGAGTCCCACTGTAGTCCTGCTGAATCATAATATACTGGAAAAAGGCTTGAGAATCTGTAGTTTTCAAAAGGCTGCTCAAGATAATTTCAAAGATTGGCCAGAAAGGTTTGAGAACCACTGCTTTGGGAATCATCTCCTCTAACCACAGCAAAAGTAGTCATGACTATCCCTTCAGTGTTCTGAAGTGACTTCTTGCCTCTGCTCCGAAAGGACTGTGAGCTCTCTGAAGACATGAACCCTATGACTGACTGCACGCAGGCCAGGCTCAGGCCAGGCATGGGAATAGTCCTGAGCGTGAACGGTTACTGTCATAGTCACTGCACTGCTTCCATAAAGACAGCGAAGACCTCAAAAGAGACACCACCGGACAGCAAGTGCTTCCTGTGAAATACGCCCACCTACAAAGTGTTCTTGCCAAAAAAATCAAACCCGAACCCAGTCAAGCCTCTGGTTTTCAGAAAATGCAGGATTAGAGGAGAGTCGTGAATGACCCCATGGGGATGCACTCAGCAAAACCCAGACTACGAGGATTTCAACTGATAAATGACATGATGTACTCAAATAAATGGTGAGAAAGAAAGAGAGAAGGCAATCTATACACTGTAAGAAACTTAAAAGACATATCAACCAATGCTATGTGTAAATATTATTTGGTCTTGATTCAAATACATATATTGAAAAAAATGAAAAAATTGGTATGGCCTGAACATTGACTGGATATTTGTTTATATTGAGAGATTAGTTAATTTGGGGTGTATGTTTGTCTGTGTTTGTGATGGTGGTTAAAGAGTCTTGCTTTTTTTAAGAGATACATCTTAAAATATCCACAGATGAAATGATATGCCTGGCATTTGCATTAAAATGATCCTCTGTGTGTGTGTATAAATGAAACAAGATTGGTGACATGCTGATCATATATTGAAGCTGGGTGATGGGGCTTTTGTGTTGGAGTTCATTACATTATTCTTGGTTTTGTATATATTGTCATGAAAAATAAAGTAAAAAAAGAAGGTATAGATCACTGGTTTCTATATCACGGTATCCAAAAGTCCCCTTAATCCAATAAAACCTTATTTATTTACAAACCTGTAAAGTCAGAGATGGTTGTATAACATTTTGCATAGTAGAAATTTGCTAATATAACAGGACTGCATTCTTTGATTCTAAAAACTCTTTTAGCACCTGATATTAACAAATCCAACACTCTTAAGTAAAGACAATTTGCTCTTTTGAGTCAGAAAAGGTTGCAAAGGATTTCCAAAGAAGGTCACTCTGTACCAAAGAGAACTAGCCATGTCGTAAAATAAAGATGTTCTCATTTTCATGAGAAATTCTAACCACATTTTGGTATTAAATTAATATGCTCATGTACTTCTAGCTCTGTGCACACTAACTTGACAGAAGATTATGTCAACTTTTCTCTCTGATAAGACTAAGGAGAATTTAGTTTTAGTACTTTAGAAAAGTAAGAGGTAGAAACAGGGGCAACCTATATTAGATTTTGTAACTGACCTTTGAAGAAAAAGCTTTTATGAATAAAAGAGGTCAATGTAAGGCATGAAACCATAAGAATCATAGAAGAAAAGGTAGAAAGAACTTTTCCAGATATCGGCCTAGGCAAAGAATTCATGAAAAAGACCCCAATGGCAATCACGGCAACAACAAAAATAAATAAATGGGACTTGATTAAATTAAAAAGCTTCTGCACAGCTAAGGAAATGATCAACAGATCAACAGAGCAAATAGAAAATGTACAGAATTGGAGAAAATATTTGCAATCTATACATCTGATAAAAGGCTAATAACCAGAATCTACACAGAACTCAAACAAATTAGCAAGAAAAAAAAAATCAAACAACCCCCTTAAAAAGTGGGCAAAAGACATGAACAGAAGCTTTTCAAAGGAAGACAGACAAATGGCCAATAAACATATGAAAAACTGCTCAACACCACTAATCATCAGGGAAATGCAAATTAAAATGAGATATCACCACAATGAGATATCACCTCACCCCAGTTAGAAATGCTTTTATTAATAAGTCCAAAACCAACAGATGCCATGGATGTGGAGAGAGAGAAACACTTATGCACAGCTGGTGGGACTGCAAATTAGTACAACCTCTATGGAAAACAGTATGGAGATTCCTCAAAGAACTAAAAGTAGACCTACCATTTGATCCAACAATCCCACTACTAGGTATTTGCCCAAAGGAAAAGAAGTCATTTTATCAAAAAGGCACCTGCACTCGAATGTTTATTACAGCACAATTCACAATTGCAAAGATACAGAATCAACCTAAGTGCCCATCAATTCATAAGTGGATTAACAAAATTGTATACCAAGGAATACTACACTCAGCCATTAAAAGGGATGAATGAATGCCTTTCGCAACAATTTGGATGGAACTGGAGACCATTATCCTAAGTGAAGTATCTAAAGAATGGAAAAACAAACACAACATGTACTTGCTATTAAATTGGAACTAACCCATGAGCACACATGCACAGAGGGAAGCAAAACTCAGTGGAAATCAAGCAGGGGGGAGCGGGGAGGAGGGGATGGGTGAAAACATGCCTAACAGGTACAATGAACACTATCTGGGTGATGGGCACACTTATAACTCGACTCAAACATTACAAAAGCTATCCATGTAACCAAAAACATTCACACCCCCATAATATTTTGAAATAAAAAATAAAAGAAGAAGCTTTTACAACTTATACTAACAAATTAATATTAGGTCACTTAGAATATGTTAAATAATACTACAAGACAGAACATAAAGGTCCTCCGAACCAAACATCGGTGTGAAAGTCTTTGCGGTAATGTATGAAAATTACAGGGGAAAAGGATCTTTATAACTGTTTGTGCAAATGCCTTAGTATTCCACCTGGCCTCTCACCTATAAATGGTTATATGTGATTACAATACATTTTCTTCTTGGCTTCTGTGTTCAAATGTTTCAATTTGGAAAGGCAGTCCACTATGTGGGCACCTCATTAATTTTCAGACTCTGAAAGGTAGTGATTCAGATAGATAAGACATTGAACTTGAGTTTGGAAAGAACAAGTGAATAAATATGGTACTTGGTAAAAGGTAGATACAATAGTGACTCTCAAATTTCAGAGTAATGAATGAGATACTCCTAATGAAATATAAATTATCATGTACAAAAAATGTAACTTGTTTAGAAGATGATTATCTTCTTTTAATAATAGTTTGCCATTATACTCTCAAGAAAAATGATTAATAGTGACAAATCCACCCACCTGTCCATATATCCATCCATTGTTCTTCCTTTCTTTTCTTTTCTTTTTTGTTAGCAAAGCAGTAAGGGTACAATGGAAAAAGAAGAGGACAGAGGAGGAAGTGAAAGAGAAACGAAGAAAGAAAAGGAGGAAAGGAAGATTATAAATGCAGGATGATCACATGGTGATCTATTTTTAAATGCTTATCTTTTTAAAACAATAGACTTTATTTTTTAAAGTAGTTTTGGGTTTACAGAAAAACTGGGTAGAGGATAGAGAGATTTCCTATATACCCACCTTTCCCCCCTCGCCCCCACCAAATATGGACAGCCTCCTCCACTACCAAAAGCCCCCACCAGAGTGGTACATTTGTTAGAATCGATGAACCTTTGTTAATACATCATTAGCACCCAAAGTTCATAACTTACATTAGAGGTTGCTCTTGGTGTTGCACTTTCTATGGCTTTTGAAAACTGTATAATGACATGTATCCACCATATTAACAGTTGCATACAGAGTAGTTCCACTGCCTTAAAAATCCTCGGTTGCTTTGCCTGTTCATCTCTCCCTCTCCTCTAACCCCTGGCAACTACTGATCCTTTTACTGTCTTGATGGTTTGTCTTTTCCAGAATGTCATATAGTTGGAATCACATACCACGTAGTCTCTTCGGATTGTCTTCTTCTACTTAGTAACATGCATTTAAGGTTCTGTAACAATCTCTTCATGGCTTGATAGCTCATTTCTTTTTAGCACTGAATAAAATTCCATTGTTTGGAGTTACCAGAGTTTATTTATCCATTCATCTACTGACAGGTATCTTGGTTACTTTCACATTTTGGTAATTATGAATAAAGCTGCTATAAACCTTTGTGTGTAGGTTTCTGAGTGAACATAAGTTTTCAATTTCTTTAGGTAAATACTAAGGAGCAAGACTATTAGATTGTATGGTAAGAGTATGTTTAGTTTTATAAGAAACTGCAAAACTCTTGCAAAGTGGCTATCTTATTTTTCATTCCCACCAGCAATGAACGAGAGTTCCTGTTGTTGCATATCCTTCAACAGAATTTGTTGTTGTCAGTGCTCCAAATTTTGGCTATTCTAATAGGTGCGATATCTCATTGTTGTTTTAATTTGCAATTCTCTAATGACATATGGTGCTGAGCATCTTTTCATGTGCTCATGTGCCACCTGTATATCTTCTGGTGAGATGTCTCCTCAGGTCTTCTATTTTTTTAAGCAGGCTGTTTGTGGTCTTATTGTTAAGTTTTAAGAACTCTTTGTATACTTTGAATAATAGTCCTTTATCAGACATTCCTTTTGCAAATATTTTCCCCCAGTCTTGCCTTCTCATTCTCCTGACAGTGTGCTTTGCAAAGCAGAAGTTTCTGATTTTAATGAAGTTTAGCTTATCAATTATTTCTTTTATGGATCATGCCTTTGGTGTTGTATCTAAAAAGTTATCTCCATACCCAAGGTCATCTAGGTTTTCTCCTATGTTATCTTCTAGGGGTTTTATAGTTGCATGTTTTACGTTTAGACCTAAGATCCAGTTTAACTTTTTGTGAAGGGTTTAATGTCTGTGTCCAGATTTATTTTTCTGCATGGCATGTGGTGTCCAGTTCCTCCAGCACCATTTGCTGAAAAGATGATCTTTTTCCGTTAAATTGTCTTTGCTCTTTTGTCAGCGATCGGTTGATTACATTTACGTGAACTCTTTGTTCTGTTCTATTAATCTATTTGTCTGGTCTTTCAGCAATACCACACCGTCTTGAGTACTGTAGTTTTACATTAAGTCTTGGAGTTGGGTAGTGCCAATCTTTCAACTTTGGGATTGAGTTGAATCTACAGATCAAGTTGCCAAGAACTGACATCTTAGCAATGCTGAGTCTTCCTATTCATGAACATGGAATATCCCTTCATTGTTTAATCCTTTGATATTTTTCATCTGACTTTTGTAGTTTTCCTCATGTAGAGCTTATACATATTTTGTTAGATTTATACCTAAATACTTAATTTGGGGGGGGTGCTAATGTAAACAGTACTGTTATTAATTTCAAATTCCATTTGTTAGTTGCTGGTATATAGAAAAGCTATTGAATTTTGTATAGTAACCTTATATCCTACAACCTTGCTATAATCACGTATCAGTTCCAGGAGTTTTGTTGTTGTTGATTTTTTTCAAATTTTCTACATAAACTATCATGTCACTTGTGAACAAATGCAGCTGTATGTTTTATTTTCCAATCAGTATATGTTTTATTTCTTGTCTTATTGCAAAAGCTAGGACTTTAAATATTTACTTTAAAAGTTATACTGTAAGTCCCTGACAACTGCAATGTAGCAATAGTTTAAAAAAGTCATTATTTTTAGTGTTTGTTATGTACCAGGCACCTACACAAATATTTTATATTAATTATTTCATTAACCATCACAACTGTATGAGGTGGGTACTATTACTATTTCCATTTTACGGATGAGGAAACTGATTCATGGAGAGGTTAAGTAACTTGTCCAAGATCACGCAGTCAGTAAGCAGCAGGGGAAGGATTCACAACCAGGTCTGCTGGATTCTACAGTGTATGCTGTTAACCTTTCTCCAGTATCAACTGAGGACATATTATGAGCTACATTTTCTATTAGGTGCTTTTTATACACCATTCTCATTAGATCCTCTCAACAACCCTGAAAATTAGCTGTCCTTATCCTTATGTTGCACTGTGAATAATAAAGCTCACAGGGTTAAGTAACTTGTCCAATGGCATACTGCAATGTGGTAGAGCTAGCATTCAAATCCAGGTTTAAGCACACACTCGCATTTTGAAAAAAATTTTTTTTGTCAGAACAAAGTATGTGCTATTTGCTATTCAACACAGTTTTAACTGGACATTCAACAAACATTTATTGAGGACCTATTAAGAGCCAGATACTATTATTTGAGGACCTATTAAGAGCCAGATACTGTTCTAGGTACTAAGGAAATAGGGGTGAACAAGAAAGCTGGAATCCATGTCCTCACAAACTTATCTTCTAGTGAAACATAAAATACTTTGGTCAACCAACAAAAAAAACCTTCCAATAACTGCTAAATGTTGTGACCAAGAAACAGCAGGGGGATCTGGTGGGGAGGGATGGGGCCAGGGATGCTTCTACTTGGTGGGCAGGGAAGGCCTCACTGAGAAGACAGCTGACCTGAGGGATGTACTCCAAGCTCTGAGATATTCTGCCTGATTTACACATGATCAATAAACATATGAAGATCCTAACTGCCAGCCTGGAGTTTTAGATTGGGAGCCCAAATATGGAGAACAATTTTCCACTCATAGTGCGTTTTGAGTGCCTGAGTTGTCAGCATTCACCTCAATACAGAATGCCACTCTGGGACAGGGAAGGAGAAAAATGGCAGAGTCTAACTGTTTGACAACAGTGTGGCAGGTCCTTTCTCTCCCCTTCTAGGCCTCCATCTGGGTTTGGAAGTTGTCACTGTTCTCGAAAGTATTGTTTTATTTTGATTTCTTCTTAAACCAATGACTGGTCACAGAAATAGAAATGGGATTTCCCCATTTTCCCTCCAGTTGGAGACTTTCACTCACTGATATGATCATAAAGTGCCAACTTATGTTGATAGGATTTTTATTGCATAAAATGATTTCTTTTTATTTCAGAATATTATGGGGGTACAAACGTTTTGGTTACGTGGATTGCTTTTGTACTTCTTGAAACAGAGTCATAAGTGTACATCACCCAGAGAGTGTACACTGTACCTGTTAGGTATAATTTCACCCATTCCCTACTTCCCACCTGTTTGATTTTTGTTGAGTTTTACTTCCTATTGTGTGCATGAGTGCTGTTGTTAGTTCCAATTTAATAGTGAGTACATATGGTGTTTGTTTTTCCACTCCTGCAATACTTCCTTTAGGAGAATGGTCCCCAGTTCTATCCAGATTGTTGTTAAGAGGTATTAATTCAGTTTTTGATGGCTGAGTAGTACTCCATGGTATACATATACTACATTTTATTAATCCACTCATGAATTGATGGGCACTTAGGTTGATTTCACATCTTTGCAATTGTGAATTGTGCTGCAATAAACATTCGTGTACGAGTGTCTTTTTGATAAAATGACTTCATTTCCTTTGAGTAAATACCAAGTAGTGGGATTGCTGGATCAAATGGTAGGACTACTTTTAGTTCCTTGAGGAGTCTCCATACTGTTTTCAGTAGAGGTTGTACTAGTTTACAGTACCACCAGTATAAGTGTTCCTCTCTCCACATCCACACCAGCATGTATTGTTTTGGGACTTTGTGATAAAAGCCATTCTCACTGGGGTTAGGTGATATCTAAAATGATTTCTTGATAGGTTGTTAGCCTCAGAATCACAGCATTTTCAGCTCCTCTGACTCCAGGAAGCATTAATATGGAACAGCCCCCAAACTCCAGCTCAATCTTGAACACATCAACAGCCACTTAACTTAACCCTCTTTAAAAAGTCTCAGCTACTGATGATGGTGGTAGTGGACTAATAACAGAAAACAGCCCCTGCTAAGGTAAACAACCAGATGACCAGAAAAAAAATGAAAACCTAAATGAGAAAGAAAATAGTTCTTCCTATGATATTTCTTTAACCTTTGTCTATACTTGGTAATGATTCTATCATTATACATTCGGTAATATCAGCAGAGAATAGATGGAAAGAATGTTAAATTAAATGTAGAATTACTATATTTCTGATAGCCAAATAAACATGGAAACACAGAATACCTGAAGTTTTTACCTCCTGAAATTTATTTTGAAACCAAAAGGGCTCAATCTTTAAAATGTCTAAACCAAATTATTCTATTGCTGGAAAGTCAAGGCTTGACAATAAAATAAAATTAAAGTAGAATGAGAAACTGTTGTTACTCAGGAAAAACTAGACTGTGTGTGTTGCAGTCAGCATAAGCCAGAAAAGTGACTCCTGGCAGTGGGGGGGTGGGGTAGTGACATATCAATATTGACAAACATTAATAATACCTATAGGAGAAGGAATTATAGAAAGATCTCTAGGTACATGAAAAACCAGAGGGAAAGGACCCCAAAAGAAAACAATAACTCTGTACCAATGGAAATCAACCAAAACGAGAATATTGAAATCACTGATAAAGAATTTTGAATATGGATTGTAAGGAATCTCAATGAGAAATAGAAAACAGAAACACAACACAAAGAAACTACAAAAACAATACAGGAAATGAAGGAAAAATTCACTAAAGAAATCGAATTATTTAAAAAAAATCAAGCAGAGCTTCTGGAAATGAAAAATTCATTCAAGGAAATACAAAACACAGGGGAAAGCCTTAAGAGTAGGCTAGATCAGGCAGAAGAAAGAATCTCAGAGATAGAAGACAACACCTTTGAATTGAACAAGTCAGTCAAAGAGAAAGAACAGAGAAATAAGAGGAACGAACAAAACCTACAAGAGATATAGGATTATGTAAAGAGGCCTAACCTAAGAATTACAGGCATCCCTGAGGGTGAAGAAGAAAATACACAAGGGCTGGAAAACCTATTTGAGGGAACACTTAAGGAAAATTTCCTAGGTCTTGCTAGAAATCTGGACATCCAGGTACTAGAAGTACAACAAGACTCCTGGGCGATTCATCGCCAAGAGGCAATCACCATGACATACAGTCATTAGACTGGCCAAAGTTAATATGAAAGAGAAACTCCTATGAACTGTAAGGTGAAAGCAGAAGATAATTTACAAAGGAAATCCCATCAGACTAACTACAGATTTCTCAACTGCAGACTTCTCAACTTCTCAGACTTCTCAACAAGCCAGAAGGGACCAGGGCCCTTTCTCTTTCTTCTCAAACAGAATAATGGCCAAACTAGAATTTTGTATCCTGCAAAACTAAGTTTCTTACATGAGAGAGAAATAGACTTCCTCAGATAAGCAAACACTGAAGGAATTTGTCAAGGCCAGATCTGCCCTGCAGGAAGTATTCAGATACGCATTATACACTGATCAGCACAATATACACCCACCAGCATAAAACCATCCAAAAGCCAAAGATCAGAGCCCAGGTACCACAATATCTCAAGAGGTAAAACAAAGCCATAAAGTTCTACACAACAAGAGAACAAAAATCCACCTCCTCACTTACCAATTCTTTCAATAAATGTGAATGACTTAAACTCCCCACTCAAGAGACATAGGCTGGCTGAATGGATAAAAAAATACAAGCCAAGTATCTGCTGTCTCTGGGAAACACATCTAACCCACAAGGACTCACTCAGACTCAAGGTGAAGGGATAGAAAACAATATTCCATGCAAATGGACACCAAAAGAAAGGTGGTGTAGCCATTCTCATATCAGATAACACAGACTTCAAATCAACAAAAGTAAAGACAAAGATGGTCATTATATGATGGCAAAGGGAACAATTCAACAAGAAGTCGTAACAATCCTAGATATCTATGCCCCTAACACAGGTACACCCAGATTCATAAAGCAAATGCTCCTTGATCTAAACAAAATGATAAACAGCAGCACTGTAACAGTCAGGGACTTCAACACCCAACTGACAGAACAGGACAGATCCTCCAAACAGAAAATAAACAAAGAAACAATGGACTTTAAAAAAAGCAACAACAAAAAAAAACCCCTATATTTGGCAGATAAGGCATTTGAACTACCAAAATTTTATTTTGGAAATAGTTCTTCATTTAGTTCACATTTCCCATTAGAAACAATGATATCTATAAACTCTGGGCATCCCTCTACTGTGAGAAAAAGAAAAGAAAGGCACCTGGAAACTGGCCTGACATTCACAACCAAGCCATAGTGTTCCATGGACCACAAGCAGTGTCAACCAGACAAGACTACTCTGTGACCATGAAGAAGCAAGATAAGAAAGGAAAGGGGAAGAGGAAGGAAGGAGAGGGAGGGGGAGAGGGAAGGGAGAGGGAGGAAGGAAGGACCATTTTATAATCACATCAGAACACAGACAAAATCATGAACATGGTACAAACCATGAATATGATCAAATATACCCTTATCCAGGCTAATATACTGCTACTTTATCATATTTTTCATTTTTTATTGATATATCATAGTTGTACATATTTTGAGGGTATATGTGATATTTTGATACCCATATACAATGTAAATGATCAAATCAGGGTAACTGGGATATCCATCACCTCAAACATTTATCTTTTGTGTTGGGAATAATACAATTCTTCTCTTCTAGCTATTTTGAAATACATAACAAATTACTGTTAACTATAATTTCCCTACTGTACTACTGGATATCAGAACTTATTCCTTCTATCTAGCTGTATTTTGTACTCATTAACCACCCTCTCTTCAAGGGCCTGTCCCTTCCTTTCCCAGCTTCTGGTAACCATCATTCTACTCTACCTCTGTGAAATCCATTTTTTTTTTAGCCCCCACATATAAGTGAGAACATGTGTTAGTTGTCTTTTTGTGCCTGGCTTACTTCATTTAACATACAACTTCCAGTTCCACCCATGTTGCTGTAAATAACACGATTTCATTCTTTTTTATAGCTGAATAATATTCCATTGTGTATATAAACCACATTTTCTTTATCCAATCATCCACTGATGAACACTTAGGTTGACTGCATATTTTGACTTATCAATGATATTTTAAATCTCCCTCCTTTCTTCCTGCTTTCTAGATAAGAATGATTAATATACCCCATCATAGAGTTACCTCTAGCATCCAATCAAGAGCAAAAGCCCTATTTTCTTGTACTCTCCTCAAAATTACCTAATACAAGCCCAAATCCCATAATAACTTCTTTTTAACACCTTCTTATGCACATGTTCCCATTGTTCCATGGTTTATGTTCTCTCTTGTTGTAGTGAGTCAATAAATCTGACATCTTTTAAAAATAGGCGCATTCCTAGAGACTTTTAGCTGAAATGCACTGAAACACCTATTTTTTTTTTCCCCACAGGTAGAAACCCAGAGGATACACCAGGTCACTTGGGGATTCCACAGCAGGAAGTCTTACAGTTAGTGACCTGGTAGACATGCAAAGAGAAATAACCAGCTGTGAATAACCACTGAGTAAATATGGAGAAACTGTGCTCTTTTCATAATGATCCTAGGCCTCTAATCTTTGTCACATTGGACAATGGCTCTATCATGACTAAATCCTTCAGAAAGCCATTTCTACTTTTCAGATTACAATTTTATAGGTTGAAAGGAAGGATGGCATTGCAGCTATGGTCCCCAGCCCCTGGGCCATGGCCCGGTACTGGTCTGTAGCCTGTTAGAAACTGGGCCAGGCATCACCACCTGAGCTCCACCTCCCCCCTCTCCCCCTCATTCCCTGTCCTTGGAAAAATTGTCTTCCATGAAACTGGTCCCTGGTGCCAGAAATGTTGTGGACTGCTGCACAGCAAGAGACTTCTAGTACCTTCCAGGTATCATCATAAATAAGAATACTAAGATAATTTTAGTGTCTTTGCTCTCAGAAACTGATTTTGCAAGTAAATGTGGCAAACTGAGATACTCACACTGTTGCACTTTATGATTGCTAGGGGTGGTGCTGCTCTTTCGCCCTTCCTTGGCTCTTAGACCAAAAATGCAGTTTAAGGCTCCATCATTGTCACCAGCACTATCACTACCCCCACCCGCATCATCACTATCTTCACAGCACCAACTAACATTTTTCAGTGCTTTTCTTTGTGCCAGATTTCATGTTATGTATATGATCTCATTTAATCCTCAGTATAACTCTAGTAAAATATTATTGTTATTATCATCCTCATTTTTCAGATAGGGAAACTAAAAGCAGTGACATTACACAACTCCAAAGGCACAGAACCAGGATTCAGGACTGGGTTAATCTGCTCCAAGGCCCCATTCCTAGCTACCACATTTCTTTAGATCCATATCTCAATAATGCTTTAGGCTAAGGAGATGAAAATGGGGAAGAAAGAGGCGGCTTTGGGCTGCTGCCTGCTCCAGTTTTCTATGAAGTTTGGAAAAAAATTTCCTAGAAATTTGTCAGGTTATTTCCAAACGTGATTGTATTATTCTGGAAAGCTTTACGGTTTTAGAGGATTTCGTTTGTTTTCATTAATTACAGTTACTCCTTGAAATGATGGATTAAAATGATTAGTAGAAATGTTTCTAAGGAGATAATAACATTCTCTGAAATTAGTAACCCAAAATGCACCTCTCACTAATGAACAAAAATAAAACAAAACAGAAAACTCATTAATTTGGGGCTAATTTGGGCAGATTTCCTGATAATTCAGTAAAGGTGAAGCGTGTGTGAAGTATCATGGGAGACTAAGAATTGAATTAGACGTTGATTCTGCTGCCTGCAAGTACTTCGCACAATAGGGAAGATTTGAGACATAAACACTTTTTGATATAAGCAAGAAAGTGACAGAAGTCTTAAAGAAGTAGAGGGGAGATTTCATGGATGTTCCAGAATAGTCTAACCAAAGTATGGCCCGTATTTCAGACAACTTTATTGCAATTTAATGGAGTAATTTTAAGTCTGTTCAATCTATGTATAATAAAAAAAGAATTGCATTTTTTTTTTTTTGAGACAGAGTCTCGCTCTGTTGCCCTGGCTAGAGTGAGTGCCGTGGCATCAGCCTAGCTCACAGCAACCTCAAACTCCTGGGCTCAAGCGATCCTCCTGCCTTAGCCTCCCAAGTAGGTGGGACTACAGGCATGCGCCACCATGCCCGGCTAATTTTTTCTATATATTTTTAGTTGTCCAGCTAATTTCTTTCTATTTTCTTGGTAGAGATGGGGGTCTCACTCTTACTCAGGCTGGTCTTGAACTCCTGAGCTCAAACAATTCTCCTGCCTTGGACTCCCAGAGTGCTAGGACTACAGGTGTGAGCCACTGCGCTTGGCCTGCATTTGTCTTCTGTATATCCTTTTGATTTCATTTTTCTAGTAATCGTCATTCAACGTACAAAAGTACTCATGAATGATGGAATGTAAGTCCTTCACCATTGACAGTTTGAGAAACAGTAGATTCTAGAGCCACATGGTTCAAAACTTGAGATGTTTCAGGCCTATTGTTAATAAATACCACATACCATCATTTATTAGAGCTCAATTTGATATCCATTTAGATATACATATTAATAGACTATGTATGTGTATATGTAAGTATGTATATTTTATATACTACGTATAATATTTAAAGCCATAAAAATTTCTTTAAAGACATTCTGAGTTTATATTCTTCAGTAATTCATGAGGATGCCCTTTTTTATACTTTGGTGAATTTGAGATATTCTCAAAATAAATATACGTGAGAACAATGTGATATCTCATAAATAAACAAAGCCGTAAGCAACTGAGATTCAGAACCTTTTATTACCCATGTAGTGAATATTTAAAATCAACAATGACAATAAACGTCTTTCCTTAAACAAACAAAAAAAGTAAAAGATTATAAATACACGCCATCCTAATGCCATGGTCAGTCAAGAGAGGAGGAAAAGGGCCTGTGTTGCTAACTAGAGTTTCTTCTGTTCTAGAACACTGCTTGGCACAGAGTAGGTGCTCAATAGTTGCTGAATAAATGGAATGGTATTTAAGAATAAATAATTAGGCAGCAGATCTTAGTTAACACTGTGGTGATAATGCTGGAAGATGATTTTTTTTTTTAAAAAATGGCATTTCTTTACAATAAGAACTAGCAGCGTTTCACACTTAGAGTGCTCTGCTTAAGAGAAGGGGCTTGTTCTGAGTGACACCTGACACCTGAGTGTAACAGAGGCTCTGCCACTTACTAGCTCCATGACCTTCTTTATCCTCCCAAAGACACATTTCCTCACCTGAAAAATGGAGATAATAATGGAACTCACCTCACAAGTGGCTGTGAGGAGTAAATGACTTATTATAAGCATTTTTCACTCATGCTTAGCCCCTAGTAAACACCAGGCACATGTGAGAGAGTGGCATTATGTAGAAGCATATGAAATTGCTGATATTCCAGCATTTCTGACCTATAACAATGGCAGTTTCTTACGGCTCAACCTAATAGTCATGGTATCTGGCTTCAAAAACAGTAAAAAACAGTTTTTGCTCAAAATAACTTATCAAGCAGAGACAGTGTATTCTTTCCCTGTTACCTCTGCTGCTTTATCTGCCAACATGTGTCTCCTGGGCAGTTGTGAGGGCTGCAGCAAGGGCTGTCTGCAGCCTGGGAAGCAAGTCACACAGGGCAGTGCAGTCAACAGCAGCCTCTGACTGCCTGAGGGCAGGGTCTGCTCACAGCACACACAGTTCCACTGAATGTGTTCCAGCTGGGCCAGGAAGGCAGCAAGGAGGAAATCCACCAAGCTAGAAATCTGCAAAGATTCCGTAGCTCTTTGTGAACCAAAATGCTAGGAGCATTTGAGCATGAGATGTAAAGCGATTATAGGCCAAATTCTGCAAACACTGGCTCCAGCTATAATCAGAGGTGGCCAGGTTAACTGTGGGGGTGAAGCCAATACAAGTTTATCAATAAAAGTTAGCGCCTAAAAGCCAATTTATACATCTCCACTTACCCTCTCATGTTCTTACTCCGACCTTTTACGGTGCAATATGTTAAATGCTACAGGTTCCAGCTCTGACGCCAGTGCACATAACTAATATTCCTCTCTCCAAGGTTAGAAAATTAATCTCTAAAACTTACCACAACAGTTGGAAATTTCTGTTCCTACCCACCGTTTTAAAAAATAATTATTTTAACGGCCTTAACTTTTATAACTTGAAAAGTAACAAAATGTGTCTATGTCTTTAATGTGAAAACACTTTATACTTTTTGCTGATAAACTCAAACACAAGGTCCAAATTTTGGAAATACTTCAACAGCAAGGAAGATCAAAACACAACTGAGGCCAGGCGTGGTGGCTTGCGCCTATAATCTCAGCACTTTGGGACACCCAGGCGGGAGGATCTAGGAGTTTGAGACCAGCCTAGGCAACATAGAGAAAGCTCATTTCTACAAAACATTAAAATATTAGCCAGGTGTGGTAGTGTACATTTGTAGTCCCAGTTACTCGGGAGGCTGAGGCAGGAGGATCGCTTGAGCCTTGGTATTTAAGGTTACAGTGAGCTGTGATGATGCCACTGCACTCCAGCCTGGGTGCCCAGAGCAAGACCCTGTTTAAAGATGAGGTAAAAAAAAAAACCCCAAAAAACCCAAACCCCACAATTGAATGCTTGCTTAAAATACTGCTTTTTATCATGGTGAGGAGGTTTATAAAGCTGCATTTCTGGCTACTAATAATTGGTCAGATAATTCCTTTTAAGCTCCTATCACGTGTATTAGCTAGTGCAGATGTGCCCTTCTGGAATCCATCTTTCTATGTGTGCTTGTGTATTTACATTATACTTCCAGGTAAAGGTTCATATAGGAACTTAAATATATACTCTTAGAGGGAAAGAAATGTCTCATTTATCTTTGCTTTCTATAGAACACTTAGCACTATCTCCAGTATGTACTAGGACTTAAATAAATGTTAAATTAAATCAAACAGGAAATTCAGGGGAAATAACTACATTAATTTTCATATTAAAATACACTAAATCAAGCAGTAACTTCTGATGTTAGAAGATCAAAAGAAAAGTCACAATAGTCGCAGGGAATTAATGCAAGAATCTCAGATTAATTTTCCATCAAAGTGAAGGTGAATTATGTTTGCTCCTTAAAAAGAAGATAATGCTCTAACAGTCAACATTAGGTGAAATGCATTTAATCGCAAATGTAAGTGCTTATTTCCAGAATGTGTGGAACACGTTCTACAAAGGCTAATGCCACAGGTAAATAACAGTTGCAGGCAAGGGAAAGGATCCTTGCATAGGCAGAAACAGTAACATAAAACTCTGTTCATCAACAGTTTAAATGATGAAGTAGGAGATGCTGAAAGAGCAAACATGGGTTCCACCGAAAAGGACCAAGAATGAAAGAGTACCCTGAACTTTGCTCTAACTCTGCAAGTTGGAACGGAAAACCAAGTGTGCCGAATGTTGTGCACACAAATGCACAATCTGTTGTGGCACACCCGGCCACCATGTAAGTTTAATCAGAGCCTTGAATAGCTAGGAATGACAATGATCTATCTTCTGTTAGTATATAAAGACAAGTGTATAAACCATCATTCTCTGTGTTTCCATTAAAGACAAGTCTGGATAACGTAGGCAGGTAAGGGTAGGTAAAGAAAACCATCACTAGGTCTGTGGTCATTTTTAATTTTTTGTATGATGCAATCAAAGCTTTGAGAGAATTTGATCAAACAGGCTCACCACAATAATCTTTTCCTGGAAGGCAAATTCTTCAGTTGGGTATGAGGGTCACGCCACCGTAGGGTAAATGACTTCTTTAAATGGGTAACTCTACAGTCTACCTCAAGTGTAAGCACGGCCACACCCTGAAACCTGTCCTTCCCCATAGTGTTCTATATTGAGGATGTCAACTCTGAAACTCCCCTCATGGACAATATTTCCTAGTCTTCAGTTTCTCCATGTCCTTCCCCTTCTCCCCTTTTGCTCTCACTGGAACCTCCAGCTTCTAGATATTTCCCTAATCCTTGGTTCACTGGCACAAAGTACACCCCATGGACAGCCATGTTTAACTGCCTGTCACTAGGAACGAGAATAACAGTTTTTATGTAGCACTTCACAATTCAGAAAGGGCTCTCTCAGGCCTTTCCTTATTTGATTTCATTTCCAATATTTATTATCATTATTCCTCTTAAAGCAGCAGCAAAGGGAACTTTGAGAGGCCCCCTGAGAGCTTGTTGCCACTAGATTATAGTGAGCTGTATGTACTTTTGTCCCCTGTTCTGCCTCAGTGGCTCACGTGGCAAGACAGTGACCAACAGCTGAGGACTACCTGTGACCTTGCTTTCCACTGTTCTCAAAGAAAAGAACTGGTCCATGCCTTGGCACAAAGACTTTAGAACCATCAGCATCAGATTCCAAACAAACAAACAACTATATCCGCAAAACAAATACAAACTAGATAAAGCAGTTGACAATGTGCATTGGCCCTAAACCAGAATTCTACATGTAGAACTGGCTTGGAAGATTAAGTTAAAATAAGTCAAATGACACCTAACCATGACTAAAATAGATATTTGTCTTTTTGCTTCCAACTATCTTGAAAAAGCAACAATGATGTAATACTATAAATCTTCAGTTAATTAATTCCAAGTTTTTTTGCAGCAAGCTTTGTACCCTCCTCCTGTATCACATACCATCTGTCTATGGTGAATATTTAGTTCTCACTCACATCCTGCTTCCTAACCCTTAGAATAAATGTATCTTCTTAAAAATAAGAAAAATGTTCCGCTAGACCAGAGGGAGATAAGGACTTATATTTCAAATAAACCGATATCATAGCTTTACAATCTGCTGCTGCCATCTCCTGCGTTAATGAAGCAGCACCTTCACACTCGTGAAAAAATGAAATGGCGTTTAGCAGAAGTATTTCTTACTGGTCAATCAGATGGCAAATTTTCCAAACACACAGAGAAAGAAGACCTTAATTCTGTTACCTCTAAGTGACTTCGCCTCTCAGCAATCACACGCTCATCCTTGTTTCCAAATAGTTTCTTTGGAGGGAATTCAAGGGCAGCTAGCTGAAACACATATTTTAAAAGAGATGCATTAATACCACACCTACGACCTTTGGGTCTTTATTAATTATTACTTGGAATCTCTATCATTGGGTGAAAAGACAAAGAGGCTGAAAGCTTAAAGACGGTGGGTCCTGCCTTGCTTTATCATTTACAAGGGTAGGACCTTCAACAGACCGGACAATGTTGGGTCAGATTCCCTAATGGTCAAATGAGGAGACAAGACGATGGGAACTCTAGGAAGGACAGAACTAACTCTCAATAGTCTATCTCAGATGACATATCAGACTCTGTGCCAGATGGTGTTTAACAATTTTTGTTTTTCAAAACACAAGTTTGTTCTTCTTTCAGGCCCCTTCTTTTACTAGAATTCATTTAGTTTTGTGTTGAGATGAGAATTTGAAAACTCAACCTACACGTGACCTGAAGAGTTCGCAAAATAATTTTTAAGACTATTGCTAAGGTTCTCTAAACATTATGTATTGCCTTTTATTCCAGTTACTATTGCAAATGAAGACTTCCTGTGCGAAAAAAGGACTTCTCTTTGCATCTTTTCACCTTGTTTCCTAGAAAGTGAAGGTTCACAATTTGTTTTTGTCTTGTCTTGGAATTTTAGTCATTTTTCTTATGCTTTTCTTATTAGAGGCATAAAAATCATAAACTATAAGATAAGTTTTATTACAGACTCCCAGGTAAGAAAGAATTCTATAATCTGGTGAGAACCTGACTAGCCAGGGTTGCTCTGGCTGAACGAATGCTAAGCAGCAATACTCGCTGCAGTTGATGGAATTCACTATTTCCTTCCTTTCTCACCTTGTCAGGTCCAGACAAATTGAAGCCAATGAAGCATTATCAAGAAAAAAATGAACATTTCTCCCACGGTATCGGGCACAGTATGTCACAAAATTCCAATTTTATGCCTATGCAAATTGCTAAGTTGATTTAAATTTATATTGCCACAGTGGGAGTCAAAAATTAAAGACTAGCATCTGTATATATAATACTTTAAAAACATAGTATTAAAGTATAATATACATACATAAAATTGCACATAACACAAGGGAACAACTTGATGAATTTTCAAAATCTGAACACAGTGTAACCAGCACCCAGATGAAGAAACAGAACATTGCCAGCACCCCAGGAACCACACGCACTCCCTGCCAAGCACTCCTCACTCTTTACAAAAGTTAATGCTTAGTTTTTCCTATTTCTGAACTTCACGTAAATGGTATCATACATTTGAACTCCTTTGCGTCTACCTTCTTGAGCTCAATATCATGTTTGTGAGACCCAACCATATCGTTATGTGTGGCAATAGTTTGCTCATTTTCATTGCTGTATGGTATTCCATTATGTGAACATTTCACAATTTATTTGTTCGTTGTTTTGTTATTGGGCTTTTTGTTAGTTTCCAGTTTTTAGCTATTAGGAATTGTGCTGCTATAAACATTTTCATATGTCTTCAGATGAACGTGTGTATGCATTTCTGTTGGCTGTACTCTTAGGAGTGGACATGCTGGTCCTATGGGGTATGTGTGTTCAGCTATACTCAAAACTATCAAATGGTTTTCCAAAGTGGTTTTACCAACTGACACTCCTACTAGAAGTGACTGGGAGAGGCAGATGTGACAGATCCTCAACAGCACTTGGTACTACTGTGATCTTTTCCATCTTAAGAATTGTGGTGGGTATGTGGTCATTACTATTGTGGTTCACATTTGCATTTCTCATGACTAATGATGTTGAACGTCTTTTTATATGCTCACTGACTGGTTAGTCATTTTTAGGAAGTGTCTGTTCAACTCTTGTCCATTTTTTAAATTAGGTGTCTGCCTTTTCGTTAGTAAGAATAATGCTCCCTTTTCACTTTCTTGAAGGTATCTTTGATGACTTCATAGTCCTTCTAAAAAGTTAAATGACAAAGCAGAGAAATACTGGAGTGGGTTGGGCTAATACCAAGGGGTGGATTTCCTCTTCTCCTTTTCTCACCAATGTTCCACTTTTGTTGCTGACATTCAACTTTAAAACCGGTTCAAGATAAAGTGAAAGACCATGGGAACTGAGGTAGGACAGACCTGGTTTGAATCTCGGCTTGACCACTTGCAAGCTAACTAGCTGTGTTTCTCTGAGCTCAAATATTTTCCACTAAAAAACACCTCACAGAAAATGATACTAAACTTCATCAGGTTTCCGTGAAGATTTAGTGAAGAATGGTGAATGGACTTTAGCTATATCATGAGTTGTTGGAGATCTAGTAATTATTAAGAAAGCAGCATGCCCACACTCCCCTGTGCCATCTCTCCCCGTCCAATGGGTTGAAGACGTGGCTTCAAGGAGCAAAGGGTTTTCTGGAACCCAGCCTCATTGACACAAACACACTTCCCATGTGCTGCAGCTCAGAGAAGACAGATACACCAGAGCTTGTCTTCTGGGCTTCGCCCAGCCTCAATTTGTACCAATGAACTTCTCCCCCACGCAGTGACGCGGAAAGCTTGGGAAGCATGTTTTCACAGTGGGTTGTTTTGTCATCTTCTTATGTGGCTGATGAGGTGATGTGGTTTCTGTGAGGGGAAATTTATAGTCACATTCACGCTCAATCAGAAATAGCGCAATAAAAGGACTTTAGGCAGCTGAACCGGGTGGGGAGCAAGCATTCACATTTCCTCATAGTCAACAGTGGTATTCCCTCCCCAGGCACAGATGGAGGCTAACTTTTTGTGCTATTAATATTCAGCCTGTGAAATAACTCAGTATAAATTATGTGCAACACTGTTATTCAGATTTTAGGAAGGAAAGAAAAGGTCAATTTTAAAAGACTTTTAAGCATTTAATCATATGACTATGATATTCAACTATCTAACATTAGAGTTAAAGAAATGCGGGACTAGAGTTGAGTGATTTAGAAAGGTTAGCATCATGGGGTGGCAAAGTCAGGACAGGGAATCAGGACTGACTCCCGTTTTTTTCAGCACAATGTTGTAAAGGATGTCTGCGGTGTATGGAAGAAGCCATTGTGAAGTCTTTGGGGACCTAGGATAAAAACAAGTCGCTCCACCTTAAGTGTTTTAAACCAGAAACATGAAGGTATGGCCGCCAGGCAGTGATAACAAATGCTGTCAATGGGACACTGCTGAGGACCTGTCCCCAACAAGGGGTTGGCAAAAGTGGAGAACAACAGCAAGTGGGATGGGTCTAGAGGTGAGCCCCCAGAAGTCCATTCTGGGACATACAAAATTAGTTAGTTACTATCACTTATTCCTGTCCAAATAAAAAATAAAAATAGTGGTGGCTATCCTTACACATATCCTTAAAATGTTGGTGGGAGGGAGAAAAGGAACAGGGTAAGTTCCAATGTGGTTCATGATAGAAATGTGAGTTATTGGACCCAAGACCTATTGGTGGGGCTAGGCCATGAATGAAATGAAGTAGAAAGCCAAGGTCATGATGCAAAGTATAAAAATAAAAGAGCTCTCATTAAAATAATTGTTTGTATCAGAAATAGCTTTCCAGTTGCAGCATGAGTGATCCCTTCTCTCTGACAGAGTGGAAGCTACCTCCACTTCTCCTTTTTAAAGGATCTTAGCAATCCTGTTGAGGCCTTGCTATCTACAAGCTCCGGCTGAACGAGATGAAATTGCCAATTCTGTAAGTTAACAACTGTTGAATATCAGCACTGTCACCTAGTTAAACCCTGCATAAAATTTCCACACTTTTAAGCAACCTCTAGGGTCACTTCAGTTTCCATCAGCTGCATTATCTGCCAACTGCCAACTGATGGACTGCTAATCAGCTATATCTAAACCAGTCCGTTTCCTAAGAATATTTTTCCTAAAGCACTCAAAAATAAAACAAAAACTAGAAGTATCTTATATTTAAAAACATATAACATTAAAATAGCCAAGGAGTAGGGATAGCGGGGCCACTGGGGAACAATAATTGCTGTCCTAGAAGATAAACAGTCACACTTCTAAGCCCATCTTCCAGAAAGAAAAGAAAGAGCACAATCATCTTCACCTGGATTGGCTTCCTCACTCACCTCAAAGAAACAGATCCCTGAAAAATGGGGAAAGAGAGGGCTCTGATGCTGACCTGCTGTATGGCTGGGTGAGGACAGAGGAGGGCAGGAGCAGGACTCACTGCTTCATTCTTAAAGTAACAGGACCTAAAAACCCATACAACGGTTGACAAGCCCAGGGTAGAGAAGAGGCCTGGACTTTCTCTCTCTGCAAGTGCAAAGCTACTACCTCATTTATTTGAAAAGAGAATGGCAAAAGCAATCCTCCGTAGGTTTCATTTCTGAATTGTGAATTATTTAAACTGTCTAAATAGTTTCAGAAGAAGACAATTTACCAGGATCAAAAGAGCCACTGGACAGTACAAAGAAAATACCAGAGGACCAAAGAAAACAGCAAAAAGCCTTTTCCATTTTGCTCAAAGTATTGATGTCTGAAATGTAACATTTCCAACAAATTAAGCAAAGAAGAGAAGAGGTTCTGGATGGAGGGTAACTCTTAATTGTCCCTGATGTCTCTACTCATATCCCACATACGTCGACATCTTCTGTTTAGGGGGCTTGTGGTTTCTCATGTTGAATGGAAAATTTAAAATAAAATTAGAAATATTATCTGGACATTTTCACTTCCTCTCAAGAACTTTATATTTACACATTTTCATTTTTATTGACTCATTTTTCTAATCTAGCAGATGGTCTGGATTTGATTTTCATGAGAAGTACTATCAGGAACAGCGAATGACAATCTGTAGGTGGAGAGACTTCTCCTGGATTTCCTTTGTAATCTCTGACAAAGAAAATACAGTGTCCTATATTTCCAAAAATTAAAGTTCCTGCAGTTTTATCATCCTCTCAACAGCTCTAAAGGGACTCAGGTAAGTATTTCTGAGTTACACAAAAAATGTTCAAGAGACTCTGGATTCAGTAATGAGGGAAAAACATTTCTTTCCATAAGATTTAATTTTCATAAAGAACGAGCACCATCGCTTCCCCTTATGACTTTTATGGAGAGAGTCTTATTGTCGGAAAGTGTGATTGCAACAAAAATAATCTTTCTACTAACCATGATAATTGGTGGAACAGTTCTGGTTAAAGCTGCTGGAGCAAAGGTTTTATCTGCTCTCCTCACCTTCTTCAATAGTACCAAAAACAACAACAAAAAAGAATGAAAACCAAAGGAAAAACTCTGTCTCTGAACTAGGAAAGCCACAGCTCAAAATGCTGGCCAGGTAGCACCAAGGGAAACCACTGTGGAGAGAGGAAAAAACGAGGCTGCCAAGAGCCTCCTGCACCGCACCACACTGCACCTCCTGGACCTCTGGCACCATGAGCCGCCCACCAAAGCAGGCATCCAAACTCTCAGGCCTCCCAACCACGCTGGGAATTAAAGACAGCAACAAGAAATAGGTTGGGATGCACAACCACATCTAGGAGGGAGGTGGGCGGGAGCTGCAAGGGGGAGCCCGAGATGCCTGTGTCTCCAGCGTGAGAGGGAGGAAAGGCCAGAGGGCCTGCGTTAGGCTCCATCATCCACAGCCCATGATCCCACGGTCCTCCTGAAAACAAGAGATGTGTCTCAAAGCAAAGGGAAATAATTATCGGAAAAAACTTCAGAAGGATTCTAAACAAGTATGGGCATGCCACGGCTTGCTGCCTTCCCCCTCCCCGGTATCTGCCCCCACCTTGCCTACACGACGCAGTGGGGGCTTCACTTAAAGATGAGAAATAATTAGAAGGAACCAAAACTGAAACTAGGAATAGAAAGGGTGAGGTGAGTGATACTGAACGCAACATAAGCAAAAGGCAGATAAAGATCCTATAGCACCAGGAGGACTGGCCAAAGTTACCTGGGAAGAACTCAGACAAGTAATTATTCATAGTCACACAGGAACCACAAAATCATCTCTAAAACAGAGTCAAGAGAAGTGACACACAGGTTGAAAGAAGAGAACATAAGGGAGACAACGGAGGAGGAAAAGTGAAGCAGCTCTTGCAGAAATGGCTGATTCTAGAATTTCAACAAGGATTATACAAGAGGAACCTGAAGTCTCTTGTAATGCCAGAAAGTAAGAAGCAAGCACTTCCTTACAAAACACAGTGACGGGGTGTCTCAAAGGGACACAGGCATCAAGTGAAAGGGCTCCTAATGACCAAAGCTGGAACCATTTGAAAAATAAAAATAAAAAAATAGTACTGGCACATCATCCACAATATAATGAATGCATAAATAAACGGGGAAGATAAATGTCCCATGCAGAAGAATTCCAAATAATTTATGTAGATGTTTTGCCCTCAAGGAAGTGGAGCTTATCTACCACTCTTGACATGTGTGCTATGCATAGTGACTTCTTCCAACGAATACAGAATAGAAAGGGAGGAGAACAAGTAACTTTACAGTGGAGAAACCTCAGCCAGGAGATCAAGATCAACGTCAACAAAGATGAGTCACACTAACAGTACGTATCCTTGATGTGATGATAATGGCGCTTTACCTCTGGGGTTTCCCTCCCAAGAACCCACGACCCTAGTCTAATCACGAGAAAACGTCAGACAGATCCCGGCTGGGGACATACTGTAAAATACCTGACCGGTATTCCTCAAAAGTGTCAAGATCACTGAAAACAAGGAAAGTATGAGACACTTCACAGCCGAGAGGAATCTAAGGAGAAATAATGACTAAATGTGATGTGGTGTCCCAGAGGGGATCTTGGAAAAGAAAAAGGACATTAGGTAAAAACTAAGAAGATAGGTCTAAAGTATAGACTTTAGGTAATAATAATGTACCAGTATTGGTTCACTAGTTACGACAAATGTACTACACTAATGTAAAATACTAATAATAGGGGAAACCAGGTGTGGTATATGAGGACTCTGTACTATTTTCATATCTTTTCTGTAAATCTAAAAGTATTCTAAAATAGGACTTCTGGTTTCTGTTTCTACATATAAGGAGCTTACAAGTGGTCAGCCAAGCCCTCACAACAAGAAAAAAGCTGGAAAAAAACTGAAGATCAACAACTCTTCTTAGAGCCAGCAGAGAAGTATGATCACAAGGCAAACTACTGCTCCAAGACTGCAGAGAAAGACAGGTGGATACAGAGAATCACAACCTACTTGGTACAGAAGCCTGAAGCTGGAGCCAGTATTTGCAGAAACACTTTAGACTGTAATTCAGGAATTGTTGGAGGCTCAACATTGACTAGTGTGAGTGTCAAAAACTCTGTAGGGGCCAGGCGCGGTGGCTTACGCCTGTAATCCTAGCACTCTGGGAGGCTGAGGCGGGCGGATCATTTGAGCTCAGGAGTTTGAGACCACCCTGAGCAAGATTGAGACCCCGTCTCTACTAAAAATAGAAAGAAATTAGATGGACAACTAAAAATATATAGAAAAAATTAGTCAGGCATGGTGGCGCATGCCTGTAGTCTCAGCTACTCGGGAGGCTGAGGCAGGAGGATCTCTTGAGCCCAGGAGTTTGAGGTTGCTGTGAGCTAGGCTGATGCCACGGCACTGTACTCAGGGCAGTAGAGTGAGACTCTGTCTCAAAAAAACAAAACAAAACAAAAAAAACTCTACAGGGGGAGGGGCAGGCCTGGGAGAGGTGTCCACACTTTTGTGAGATTTACCTCCAGGAGCCCCACCAAGGTCTCGCTGTGAAGATGGGAGGAAAATCCCCATGGGCATCGAGCAGGGGGAGGAAAAAGTAACCACTTTGAAATACTCCCAGAGCTCTCTGTTCTCCTTAACAAGGCCTGCCCTCAAGGAAAACTGTTTTAGCAGAATCTCACCACCTTGGGTTTTACCAGAGCCTAACTGACCCTCGGAAAGTGAACTGCTCAACGCAGGCTCACTAAAAGCCTGAGACTTACTACAGCTGCGGTGCCCAACCCCTGGGCTGGGGACAGCTACTGGTCCTCGGCCTGTTAGGAACCAGGCTGCACAGCAGGAGGTGAGCAGTGAGTGGAGAGCAAGCTGAGCTTCATCCGTATTTACAGCTGCTCCCCATCGCTCGCATCACTGCATAAGCACCACCTCCTGTCAGCTCAGCGGAGGCATTAGATTCTCATCGGAGTGTGAATCCTACTGCAAACTGCGCATGAGAGGGATCTCTAACTTGCACGCTCCTTATGAGAATCGAACACCTGATAATTTAAGGTGGAGCTGAGAGAGTGATGCTAGCACTGGGGAGCAGCTGCAAACACAGATTATCTTTAGCAGAGAAGTTGGACTGCATAATAAATGTAACGTGCTTCAATCATCCTGAAATCATCCTCCCCACCTCTGGGTCCGTGGAAAAATTGTCTTCCACGAAACTGATTCCTGGTGCCAAAAGCGTAGGGGACCGCTGTACTACAGAAACTCCCCCTCCCACCATATCTTACTATCATATCAGTGTGGCTGCTGTGTAACAGGGAACTGTAGCTAAAAGAACGGCGAGCCTCAGACCCTAATTAAAAAATCTCCAGGAAAAGCCCAAAGACAACAGGGGAGACAAAAACAAGGGCATCAGAGGAAATTCTAGCCTCTGACACCACTGCTACACAGAACAGTGAACACTGTCTATGGCCTAGCCAGATTAACATAGAACTTCACACTAAAGGTTACTCTACCTCAATTCCTTTTACATCATGTTTGGCTTTCAACAAAATATTACAAGGCATGCTAAATGGAAAAGTCATGGTCTAAAACTATTGCAAAATGAAAAATATGTAATTAAAAAAAGAAAAATAAGTACCTCTGTATACCCTGCCCCTGCAAGTGAGCCATCAGAACTCAAGAAAGAAAAAAAAAAAAAACATTACTAGAATGAAAACCCCAGTAGAAGGAAAAAATGTAGAATGAATTTAGGAAAAAAAGATTAGCATATAGCATATGAAGTTGGGAAAATAACTCGAAATGAAACGTGATCAGGGGACAAAAATGTGACAAAGTTTTTATAGCCAACCAAAGTGTCTTTCAAGTGAACAGGCCACATATAGACATTCTCAAGCAGATAAGAACCCAAATGAAACATATTAAGGGACACCTTTCAAAAATATACTGGATGACCAAAGATACCTAACCAAGAGATAGCAGAGTATTAAGATCTCAGGAACGAAGAAACCATGGTAAATATTGCTTCTATTTAAACTCACAACTAAGAGGAAATTATGCATAATTTATGTATAAAAGAATGTGAATACTATATATCTTGACAATGTAAAAATAACAAAAATTGGGGAGTCAGAGTAAATAAAGCTAATCATTTCTACTAGAAGAGTCAATTGATAATTTATAAAATGGAGACATCATTTGAAAACTAGGGACTTAATATTTCAATTTTTTAAAATAATCTTTTTCTTAAAGTCACAGATATTTTAGGGACTTAATATTAGGTCATTAAGTACAAAATGTCTGATTTCCTTAAGTACTAAGTTTGACAGTTGATCTCTCTGACATTTTCACTTTGACACTTCTTGTTTTATTTTTATTATAAAGGGACATCCTCATTCTTTCAAATGCATGGTTGTTGGCTTGTGATTATCTTTCAAAAATTTTTTTAGAGCAACTTTTGTGAAACTATGGATACGTCAAAAATTTGTGTTGTTTTTGAATATGAATTCTGTCATGGAACCTATGCTGCACACACAGCTTGAAATATCAGCGAAGTGTTTGGAAGGATGTGGCTAATGAATGCATAGTACAGTGATGGTTCCAGAAGTTCCATTCTGGTGATTTTTATCTTGAAAATGAGCCATGTGGGTGACCTGAGATCAAGGTGGATAATGATGAGGTGAAAGCTGTAGTGGAAGCAAATCCATCTCAACCTATGTGTGAATTAGCAGCAAGGTATGACATTACTATTTCAACAATATTGTACCATTTGAAACAAATCAGCAAAGTAAGCTGGACAGATGGGTACTGCATGAATTAAATGTGCATTAGGAGAGAAATAGTCTCAAAGCTTGTCTTTCTTTGCTGTCATGACATAAAGGCGAACCATTTCTAAATCGTATTGTAACATGTGATGAAAATATGAATTCTTTTTGACAACTGCAAGCATTCGGCACAATGGCTGGATAAAAACGAAGTGCCGAAACACAGTCCAAAACCAAATATTCGTCAATGAAAGCTAATGGTGTCTGTTTGGTCGTCCAGTGCTGGTATTATCCACTACAGCTTCATGAAACGTGGTCAATCGATTACAGCAGATGTCTACTGCAACCAAATGGACGAAATGATGAGGATGCTTGTGAGTAAGCAGCTGAGAGATTGCTTAATAGAGACAGGCCAATCCTCTTGCAAGACCACATGTTGCAAAAAACAATACTGCTCAAACTACAGAGGCTGGACTTGGGAACTCTCTATCATCCACTGTATTCACCAGACCTTGCACCAACTGACTAGCACGTCTTCCAGGCTTTGGACCACTTCTTGCAAGGAAAAATATCCCATTCTCAAGAAGCTGTGGAAAATACCTTTCGAAATTTCATCACCACTCGCTCTCCAGGCTTCTTCCCTGCTGGTATGAACAAGCTACTGTTAAGACGACAAAACTGTGTCAACAGTTTAGGTGCATAAACTTTGATTAACTGTACTGCTTCTTGTTTGAGATATAATAAACTGAACTTTTGTTTCAAAATCAGACATTTCATATTTAATGACCTAATATATCTTGTGGTAGAGAAACTGTAATTTGAAGTTCAGCAATTTCCTTAGTTTTACTCCATTTTCTTTCACTTCTGTTAAATTCAAGTAAAATTAATGTTTGTACTTAAAAACAGCGTATCTAGAACAAATACGTTTTAAAGTTATTTCACTCCATTCCCCTATTATTCTCTCATTTTAATTCCTTTTTTGTCAATCTACATATTTATCCTTTTATCTGTCCCTATTCATTTAGATACTTAAAACAATGTTCATTAAATGGTAACATTAATTATATTTATAGAATGAATTTGGGTAATCTGTTGCCTTTTTCTTGTATTTCCTTGTATTATGAGAAATTTTCATAAATGAGCATGCATCATTTTTATAGAAACAGTAAAAAAGTGATTATTCTTTTTACAAATTTAATGGAACAGTTAAATTAACACCATATGTCTTTTTCTTTTAATAACCTAAGATTTGGGACAATCAGATTTCAAGTCGCAGCTCAGCAAATAGCTGGCTGTATAATCTTGAGCAATGACTAAAAAATCTCTAGTTCCTAGTTTCATCATCTGTTAAAATGAAGGAATTGAACTGAGATGTTTAAGTTTCCTTTCAGCTCTGAAGTTCTATAACAGATACTGATGATTAAAATCTCTCCACACTGAGTTAGAAGTAACACTTCAGATGCTACTTAGATATTTTGCCTATTATCTAGGTTATATTGCTTTTGAGGAGGTACCTTACTTCCTGTAAAATCTTCATAGCATTCTCATTTGAAGTAAGGCTCAGATGTGTAAAGGGAAAATGGAGCCTGATGTAATAATGAAATATGTTACTTTTTAAGAGGTTACAGAACAGAAAAAGGACAGACACAAACGGGAATGCAGTATTCATGAGAAAACCCTTAAAATGGCATCTTTTCCTGCTACAGCCATTATCCTTATAGCAGGAGTGGGAAATGATGCAAAGACATTTGAGCTGTTATAGGAAAATTGTGTATTAAAGTTAAAAATGATGACTGAAGTCAAATAAATTGGATATTTGTGGAGATATGATAGGCCTAGAGAATGCCAAAAGAAAGTTTAACAACAGCTCTATGGCCTACTTTGTATAATTATGAAATTTGATTATGCACAGTAAAACACAGGAAACAAACGAGGATCAAAATAGCACATTTCTTTGGCCTAAGAAAAACATAATGATAAGCTTGTTTGGCAAGTCAGGAAATAAAATATATTTTAAAGACAAAAGGATTGAAATAAAAGTCACTAGAAAAATGAAATCAATCATTCTGAGGCCTACTGATTTCCAATGAAATTTCTCTTTCCCTTTTTTATTGCATGTGACATCTAAAAACTCAAGTAATTAGCTTTATTTTGAATGTTCGACCAACAAGCCTCTAATTTTCAGGTTGAAAAATAGATCTAAATGAAGAATTTTCAACAGAGTAAGATAAGACAATTAGTAGTTATTTAAAAATAGCATAGCCATTTTATACAATTATTTGTGAGTCCCTGGTTTGGAAAAATGGAAGCATTGTGTACCACCCATGTAGCTACCAATTTAGCTAGCTATGTATACACATGTATATTAGAAATATAGTCAGCATTCTCTCTGTTGATACCGTAGTATTTCTTAATGATCCCAGACAGAGCGAAATTTTGAACTACAAGTTGATTTTTCTCTTTCTGATTCCCAATGAACTGACACAGCCCAATTTTCTTCTAAGAGTCATCAAGCTCAAATCCTGCCTTCAATGTTTATTACATTATAATAAGATAGGTCAGCCAGTTTGCTGCCATTAAGAAGACAAATTAAATGTAATAGAAAAGTTTGCTTTTATTAAAAGCTTTTCTCTTTTGGCCAAGTTCACTTTGTAGTTTAGCCAGACCCTGTATTAAGTGTAGGTGGTCTTGGAGGCAACAGACACAGCACAGGCTGTTTTGATAAATGGCATCGTTATTACTTTATATATAAATAATGGCAGCTCTAAAATATAGAAAATTAAAATGGGTAATAAAAAGCCTTGCCTATCTTTTAAGATTTTTAACAATTAAGCAGCTACAACTGGATTATAAATCACTAAAAGAACTAAGAACTAATAAAGTCTTTACTAATAAAAGGAAAAATTTTTCTGTTAACACGTGATAAAAATGTACTTTGTCTTCATTCCTCATTTATTAGTCATCTTCTTTACTTCTGTGATACTTGTCTACCTAACTAGTACCCAATTTTTACACATTACAGGGAAAAATTCGACACAGCACTCTAATTGGTCAAATCTGCTATAACCTGTCTTTTGCAAGTAGATGCACCTACACGGTAACTGGCAGCCTTTGAAACATTTGCACCCTGTAGGTTTGTGGCTGTAAATTTCAGCCACTCCAGCTTTTGAGAAATGCAAATAATGAACACTCATCAAAAGGCTGCCATAATTCTCACAGCTGACTAGATGGAAGCAGTTCTGACTACTCAAAATTAATAGCAGCTCCCAAGGCCTTCTAAGAACAGCTGTCACTGAGAAATATACTCACAAACAAATAAGCAATTCTCTTCCAAGTTTGATTTGTTAGAGGCATAAAGCATCAACTCTTTAGGACAACCTAGTTGGATTATTAAGGGAGTAATGAGCTACCTTTAGACCTTTGATAGGGTAAGTTGAGTCCATACTACACAGTATTTATGAGCAACTAGCCCAGAGCCTGGCACATACTGGAGCCTCATGAAACATCAGCTGAATGAAGGAGTGAGGCAGAATTCTTCGCTAGTGGTCCTTGTAGAGCAGCCAGTGATTATAATTAGGACATATCACTATCAGAAATTGCTGTCCTGTTGTCACTGAAGTGCTAAAACGTGGAATCATCCTAGGTATAAACTCATACTTGGAAACGGAGTTAGGATTGCACCAAGTTCCAGTTACATTTGGTATAAAGACTAACTTTTCCATGTAAAGTCTCACTTTTCCCAAAGCCTAGTGTCAATTTCATTCAGGCATGAGCCAGTGAGCACAGATTTGAGGACATTCATGGATGCTGCAACAATTTTTGAAAGTGAGAAATACTACAGATCTGTGAATGTTAAATATTGCATTTTTAAGAATAAATATGCAGCTGAACTAACTCAAATGTGTACATTTTCTATCTCTTAAGATGCTAATTATCTCTTTAAGGAACTGAGACATGAGAGAAACCTGTCATTGTAATGATATTCAATAGAAGGAACCCAATTTATAGTTATCTAGTTACCATCCATGGAGACTTGCTATGCAACAGATTTTTAGAGGGAACCGATTTTCTTATCTTTGATCTCATGTGGGGCATTCTGCAAATTTCCCCTTTCCGAATTAACATGGTCATGGAGAGGGAGGCTCAGAGAGAGAACACAGGACCAGGAATCAGGAGACATGAACCTTGCTCCATCTATAAGTCTTGATGTGACATGGAACAAAATTCTCTCTAGGAACTTGATTTCTCATTTCTAAACTGAAAAACTAGACTACTAATTGTTAAGGTGCCTTGGAGTGCTGACATTTCATAATGTGCCAACAGTTCCAAGCTCACTGCTATGGAAGCTTCCTTGTTTGCTGCAGAGGGAAGCAGGATACGAGCCCATGTCTTTGGTGATCAAAGAGACAACAATATTTCTTCTTCATTGTCCAGGTTTGAACTAATCTGTCATTAATTTTGACAAGATTATTTGTCACTGGAAATCACCTTTTAGATGTGGTGATCTATACTAATGAAAAGCAACTAATGTTCCCAGTATACAAGAAAAAGAAAGGATGGGCAGCACCTTAATCAGTGGTCTGGAGGGCATCACTTGCAAGATGTTTTTTCCCAACTACGCACCCCTGGGCCCCATGTCAGATTTACTGGATCAAAAATTGCTAGTTTGGGGCCTGGGTCTACACATTTTGGAAAAGCTGCCCAGGTAATTCAGATGCTCACTGCCCTCCACCCACCCTTGAGAGCAGTGATTTAAATGCTGTTTATCTACCAGGTGAAGAGAATGTGTGATGCAAACCACACAGTGAAATACCTGGGCCTCTGATAACGTACGAGGTCAGGAAGCTGGCAGTATTCTATTTTTGCCTGCATAGCTGTTTGATGTTTAAAAATTCAAGGAGGCTGAGGGCTTGGTGCAGCTGAATTTATCTAAGGCTTACTGGATACTCCCTGTGGCTACGGTTGGAAGCATCATAATTTGGGTGGTGAGTTTATCTGCAATTTTTACATTAATCTTGAAATGCTGGTTATGAAACTGTTATAATGCATTTCAATAATGGATGGCAAATAGCTGTCCAAGACAAATACAAGGCCAATTGCTAGTTTCTTTTCTTTTCTTTCTTTGGTGTTGCTTGGAAAATAAAGAATGTGAGAAATGGTTCTTTCGGCACAAACTGAAAGTCTGTATACAAATTAAATAACCTATTGCCTAATCATTTTCTTCCTTCCCACTGGTATTTACTGGGCACTAGGAGAATGCCAGATGTGAGACAGAACAATTGCTCTAACACAGCAATCTTCCATTCTTACCCAAAGGCTCTCAAAACGTGTTTCTCCCTCAGCTTTGCAGGGATAAGGGAGCCCTCTTAGGGATGTGGCTGATTGAGGCTGATTGTGTTTGACACTCGGGGACTCTAATGACTCACTGTGGTAACTCAGTTATGATGCAGACAGGCTACACAGACTATTCCATGTAACTTACACTCTCACAATGCACAGGCATTAAAAGTTCCCTTAGCATTTGTTTTGATTCTACATTTTAACATACAAAATGTCTCATTTTTGTGGTTCATTTTCTTGCCTCTAAGGCAGACCAACACAAACCTGCTTCAGAATCACTCCTAGCCAAGAGCATTATGAGAAGGCTCTCAATGATCAATTCCAATGCTTAATTGCTTTTACTGTGAGATGTCTGCCCGGAGAGGTAAGGTGCCTGTCTTAGTCCATTCCGGTTACTATAACAAAATACCTTAGGCTGGGTGATTTATAAAAAGCAGAAATTGACTGCCCACAGTTCTGAAGGCTGGGAAGGCCAAAATCAAAGTGAAAGTAGATTCAGTATCAGCTGAGGTATGCTCACGGATGGCACTTTGTGTCCTCACACGGTGGAAGGTGGGGGCAAGATCCCTTAGGCTTCTTTTATAAGAGCACTAATCCCATTTATCGGGGCTCTGCCCTCATGATCTAGTCACTTCCTAAAGGTCCCATCTTTAATACCAACAAATTAGAGAGTAAGTTTCAATATATGAATTTTGGAGGGACACATTCAGTCCATAGCGGTGCTAGTTGGCTCTAGCATTCGGAAGGGAGGACTCCTTGTTAAATGTATTAAATGTGTTAAATGTAAATAAAGTCCTTTAAACAATCAGACAGGGGTTGGCATCTCTGAACCTGCTAGAAGCAGCAGCTCTCAGTGAGCCTCTGCCCTTTCAGCCCCATGTCACACTACTTCATTAAACACATGCAGACCCCACTAGACCAGTCATCCAAAAAGTGAGGGGGGTATACAAGGTCTTCACTATTCACTCTAATGGATGAAAGAAGATACGGTTTTCAAAGTTTTTCTTTAGCTTCTTGATGAGCTATGTTTCTGTCTTGAGGGACTCTAAGACTGTAATTTGGATCCACAAGTAAGCTTCATGGACACCAGACAGAAACAGTAACTCTACCTCCTCTTCAGAAATAAAAAGAGAACAGGGCTTTGTTTCTGAGAACATAACCTGATTGATATTTAAAAGGCTTACGCTGATTTTAAGAGAGTCAAAAAATACATGGTTCTCATACAGAAAAAGAGCACTGCAAAAATGATTTACATGATAAAATTTCAAAGATGCTGTCTAGCAGATGCTACGTAATAGTTCATAAATGCTTTCAATAACACATTGTATCTGAGGCTTTCACAATCTTTTACAAACTAGCTGTGGCATTATCATTCTACAAATGTGGAATTGGAAAACACAGGGTTTAATCTGATTAAGATTCCATACAAGGTCAACGAAGGGGAGAGGAAAATGAAAGCCAGGAGGAGCTATTATCCTGCGTAACACATGTCAATAGATCAAGAGGACAAATTAATTCAAAACAAAAGGGAAAACCTATTTGGCATCCAGAAGAAACTGCTAAGATTAAAGAAAATGAATAAATAAAAATAAAACAACAGTTTAAAAAACCCTGAATAATGCAGTACCTCCCGTCAGAAGAGCTCAGCCCACTCAGTGAATCTGAAAACAGAACAGGCATAACATTTGCATGTAATCAAAGATTGTGCGCAGCTAATCTGCTCGTCTTCAGTATTACAGAGGGCAAAAAAATTAGTTTTTTTACAATTCATAAAATTTGTCACCATACAATAATTAATGGATTACATTTTCTTTGGTTTCTGCTTTTCCTCTGCCCTCAACCCCCACCTCTCCAGAGTTTTATAGAACCCAGTGGCTTCTTGTCCTTTCGATTCCTAAGTTCATTTTGCTTGTAATTTTCTTCAGGGACATATCTTATATCTAATAATCAACAACTCCTTACTACTTTAATTGGTTCACCACCCAAGTGTATATAAAGTATCCCCACGGGGTCTGCAGTTGACCAGCACATCATTCTCCTTAAGAACACACTACAGTAAATAATTACCCAAATGACTGTGAGCAAACAGGGCGATTAGAAGACTTAGCTGAAAGATGGTTAAGGTTTTTTTTTTTTTTTTTTTTTTGAGACAGAGTCTCACTGTGTTGCCCAGGCTAGAGTGCCGTGGCATCATCCTAGCTCACAGCAACCTCAAACTCCTGGGCTTAAGCGATCCTCTGCCTCAGCCTCCCGAGTAGCTGGGACTACAGGCATGTGCCACCATGCCCGGCTAATTTTTTTTTTCTATGTATTTTTAGTTGTCCGATTAATTTCTTTGTATTTTTAGTAGAGATGGGGTCTCGCTCTTGCTCAGGCTGGTTTCGAACTCCTGAGCTCAAACAATTCGCCCGCCTCGGCCTCCCAGAGTGCTAGGATTACAGGCGTGAGCCACCTCGCCTGGCCGGTTAAGGAATTCTTAACACCTTCTCGCTAGGGTGATGGCCTTCAGGGCTCTTAGCCTACTCAACTTTCAGTGTATTCTTTCCTGATCTTGGTTTTTCATAAATTAGGTCTTTAAGAACATTTGAGCAATTACCAAATTTCTTCACGTGAACCAGAAGACATGTAGATATGTTCAAGAATGTTCACAGAGCAAATGTTCACAACAGCAAAAATTTGGAAACTATCCAAATGTCCATCAACAGGATTCTGGAAACCTAATAAGGTGATGTGCCAACTTTGTTACTAGGCAGCATTGCCCATGATAGCACTGCTCATGCCACTGATACAGTGCTTCTGGACAGGGGAATGGCAGCCATCTGGTGGGAAGCCATAGCTTTAGGCTTCTCCAAGGGAGGTGACTGGTAACTCAGTATGTCCCTTGTAGGGACTCTGGAAATTCTGCCTATGGAGTTGTTACAAGAGATAATGGCTCCCTTGTGGCACAGGATTCTAGGCCAGGGCTGTTCTTGCACCTGCCTATGTGGGTCCCATCTCTGTGCACCTAAGCTATCAGCGGGAAGACCTGAGGCAAAGAGAACGGCTCTCGGACAGCTGAGTGGATGGCTGCAGAGATTGCTGGGAGGCCCTCTCCAAGCCTCTGCCCTGCCGGCAAGTAGTGGTTCCTGACCTGAATCCTCCCCAGGCAACCTGATCCTGAGTATAGGTCACGGGAGTTGTGTGAGTCTGAATGCAGAGTTGGACCCAAGGAGACCTCCTGGTGGGCACTGCAAATAGTTAGCTCTGGGGGTCAGATTAAGGAAAACTTTCACATTCCATGTATGTGTCTTTGAACGATGTCAATCTTTTACCATGACTATGTCATTTATTATTGGGGAAAAAGAAAAGATTAGTGAAAGAAAAGAAAAAGAAATCTCTGTGAAGAGAACTATTACATCAAATTGTTCTAACAGTATATTCCCCAAGAGAACATGGCTAAACTCCAGAGGAAATGTGAATACAAGGATGTAATTTTAGACATATTTCCAAAAGATCACAGGCTATAACTAAAACTGAAGTTTTGAGGTGACAAGAGAGTCTCTATTTTGGTAAGCACATTAAAAATTCTTTATGTTTTGAATGCCAGTGTGCTTTTCAATATTTTTCAACTTGATTAAAATTCTGGAGCCTTGTACGACTTGGTAAATTTAATATATGTCATTTAAAAAATATATTATCATCAAACGTTTTGTTACCATTGCAATTAACAGAGCAAGAATCGCTTTCTACTTCCATAGAAATAATGAGCCCGATCTGGTGAAAGAGTGAGGAAAATAAAACGTGTTCCCACTTGGCTATGAGACACTCATCCTTCAGAGGAAATTTTCAGGATCCTTCTACATCAACTCTTAGGCTTTCCTGAAAAAGTTATGTCTTGAACAAGTCGAGTGATTTCTAGGATGCTGTCAGGCCAAAAAGATCACTTGGAGGACGCTGATTACTTCAAGAAGATTAACGTCATATGCAGAGATAGTAATAACATGAGCACTAACGAAAGCAATAGTAATTGACAAATACCTAATAAACACTGGTCTCAAGTGCCAACAAACGCTCAGCAAATAAGATAATGTGACGTTGACTGGCACAAAAGAAAAACCAACTTCATAACAAAAACAGACAGTTGATATTCAACTTGATATTTAAGCTTCATCTTGAAAATGTTAAATGGATAATGCTGTTCTCTTATGGTTGCAGTGAGATTTATCTAGATATAGAGTAACAGGATACTGTGTTTTGAGAGATAATTTTCCCCCATTTTTATACTACTGTTGGCTCAGAAATAGGAAGTAGAGTGAAACTGCCTGGGTTTCTACACTGGCTTCTGCTCACCAGTCGTGTGACACCAGGAAAGTTATTCCTGTCTCTCATTCCAGTATGTGCATCTGTAAAAGGAGGGCGGTAACAGTCCCTGCACTTCCTGTCGGGAGAAACACGTGAGAGGCACAGTCCAGCACCTGGCGCATGCTAAGTGCTGTGTACATGGTAAGGAAATCGGTCAGAGTTGTGGTTACGGAAACACACGCTGACACTGGAATCACTTCTCAGGGTTTATGACTGGGATAGCTTACCTTTCAACAGGTGGCGTCTCTTTTAGAAGCTTAACACATGGTTTCAAATGACTACTCACAAGATCTGTCCTCTTTCAAATACACGCACACATGTGTCTGTGGGTTCTCTCTCATAACTGATATTTTTTTGTCCTTAATGAGAGAGTAATTTATAAGTCTCAAAATTGAACTCAACATAGAAAAAGCAATTTCCACCATTCTTGGTCATCATTTAGATCCTGAGTTTGTCATCTATGAATATAATAGTCTGAATACTGAAACTTAGCTAGACATTAAAATGGAAATACAGCCTTTTTCTTAATTATTGTGACAGAAATCGAAGGATTTTTCTTCATTATTCTTCATCCAAACAATGGCTTGTATTTCTAAGGGAAGGTTCACAATATCTTTCTTCCTTAAACTCTAAGCTTCTAACCTTCATCTCTTTTGATATTTCCAATTGGGAGTTTAAAAGCATCCTCAAATTTAGTATGTCCTAAATAGAATTCTGGATTTGAGCTCTCCACCAACCCAATAATCCATACTCCATATGGCCATTAAAACAGATTTTTAAAAGCATAAATTGGATCACTTTATTACCTTGTTTAATACTGCACCGTGGCTTCTCACACACTAAGAATATAGCTCAAAGCCTCATATGATCAGGTAATACCTGAATGCTTTACTGTAACACCTGAGTACAGTCCACATCACCAGGGGAATTCAGTGACACTAATAAAACATGCAAAATTTGTACATTAAAATACTGATATAGTAATTTATAACCAAGCAGTTAATGAACTGCAAAGCTCACTCTGAACACAAGCATTCTGTACATTTAATATGTACACAATACTTCTACTTTTTATTGTCAATATTGATTTGGGATAAGAAGGGTAAATTATGGAAACAAACTTAATAACTTGATTGTGATGCAATTACTTCTGGAACTGAAGCCTCTTGGGAAGAATGAACTATAATTCATACTTGAAGTTTCTTCAATTTTTAATAGAATACTAGTATAATAGCTTAATAATAGAATTTCAGAGAGAGCTTAATTCTCCCTGGGATCAAGATTCTTCTGTATATGAAGGAACTATTTCATTTACAAAAAGTTATTTCCCTTTGTATTGTATACCAGGTAAGAAAAAGGGTAGAAGGACAGGAATGTTAGGGAAACATTTCTTTATTTAATGTGAACCAAATTAGGGAACTAAATTTCTAACTGAAATATTTTTTAGGATGTCTTAAGAAACCGTAAAAACAGTGTTGAAAAGCAATACTTAGTGAAAGCAGGCTAATTAGACAGTGACTAATGATTGATATGCACTCAGTTCAACCCAAAATTCCCAAAAAGCTGTATCTATGCAAGGCTTCCTTTACTTGAGGTAAAATCATCATGATCATTTGGAAAATACATTCATTCTAGGAATACTTTTCTTGCTTAAAATTATTTTAAAAATCAGTCTTTTTCCAAAAAGGAAAAGATTACTAATGTATCAGTACACCCTGGATATCTGATCCGATGCATGAAATGCTTTCTTGCTACTGGATAACTGTATATTTATAATCCTAGCTCCCTCATCATGTTAGGTGGCAAAATAACTCTTATGACTTGACTTCTCATTAAGTGGAAGTCTAAGCACTAACGCAGTCTTTTCTAGAAGAAAAAAGGAAAAATCTAGACTGAGAAATTTATTACTACTTTATTTTAATAGGTCTTATATTTGAGAAGTTATAAATTGATTAAAATATTACTCAATCATAAGAAACGACAGTGATCTAGCACCTCTTATACTTTCCTGGATTAAACTTAAGCCCATTATCCAAAGTGGGGCATCACAAGAGCAGAAAAACGGGATCCATTTGTACTCACCATCAAATTGGTATTAACTAATCAACACATAAATGCACATATAAGAATAACATCTATTGGATGTTGGGCAGGGGGGAGGGGAGGAGGGGACAGGTATTTGTATACACAAGGAGTGCAATGCGCACCACCCGAAGGATGGACATATTTGAAACACGGACTGGGGGCAGGGGGGACCAAGGGCAACATACGTAACCTAAACATCTGTACCCCCATAATATGCTGAAATAAAAGAAAAAGAAAAAAAAATATTTATTTAAAATTAATCACGAAATGTATGAAAAGGATGGAGTTCATTTACGGGTCATTATACTATCACTTTCAAAATCTCGTGTTCAGAAAATGTTTAAACTGTGTAGAATAGAAATGGAACAAAGGACAAAAATTAAAAATCTACCTTTGCCAGATGAGAAATTGAAATAAAACTTGGTGACACTTAGAAGCTAATATTGAGAAAGACAGAGAGAGAGCGCAAGAGCGCACGCACGCGAGATGACATTGCTAATGCAATCAGCTCACTTACTTTATAAAATGAATGTTCTTAATTGGAGATAATAATTTCATAACTTACCTCCGCATACTTTAACTTCAATGTTTTATGCATTTCTCGAAAGCGACTGTAACGCCTGAACACAGTCCATGTCTCATCTAGGACAGTAATCTATTAACCAGGAAAATCAAAATGAATCAGCATTAATTAGAAGAAAAAGTGACTAAAATTTTTAAAAAAATAATTTAAAAATTAAATTAACAAAAAGTAATTAGCATGTAAAATTTCTCCAGAAGTGAAAGCATTCATCTAGCTGTATAAGACTTATAAATAATAATTGCATTCTACTTAAACATGCAGCTTTGGTTCGCTCCCAAATCTTGTTATAAAAACATCATGTGCCTATGTAGTGTGAGGGTCAGATGGTCACCTCTTAGTCAGTTATAAAAACTGTCCCTGAGCCCTTCACTCAGGTTGTAGAAAGGAAATCCCACAGGATAACTTTTTTGTGACAGTGATACACCCATACAAAATGTCAGGTGTAGGTCACCAGACACTATGGTGGACAGGAGGGGAAAAAAAAAAAAAAGGAGGGAGAAGGGGAGGGCAAGGAGGGGGAGAGAAGGAGTGGGGAAGGGGAAATAACAAAAGAAAGAAAAAGGAAGGGAAAAAACCTTACTGCACCTTAGAGATTGTTAGTATAAAAACACAACATATTTTGCTTTTCTTTAGAGAATTATCAATCCAGTCCTTAACAGGCTGAGCGGATGAAACTGCTGCACATCAGCTCTCAAACGTCACAGTGACAAGGAGAGGCTGGTGGACCACATCAGCCTTTACGATGGTAAAGCACAGGCTAATGAGTCTTGAATTCCTATTTCCACTTCCCACTTTTCTTCTGAGCTCCAGACCCATCCATGTACCCAACTTGGAGAATTCTTTCTTTAGATGTCACACAGGAGCCTCCAATTCTACTTGTCTAAAACCGTCCTTGACATAGTATCTCCAGGCTCAACCCTGGTGCTCTTCACCACAAAACATTCCAAAGCCACCTACCACAGGATGCCAGTCAGAAATGCTGAGGTCCCCGACCTCCCTTGTTTTAACATCCCCACATTGAAATAAGCCGAGGTCTTGCTTCTTTCACCTCCCCAGCATCTGTTGGAGCTTTATCCTTCCACCCCTTGCCATCAGCACCATCTGACCCTAAGGTCTCATGTGGACCTGTGACAGCCTCACCCAACTTTCTAAACCCACATCTGCCCCTCCAGTCCCTTCTCTGCCGGACTGACGGGGGATCTTTTTAAAAGTAAAACCTGATCATTTGATTTGGGAGGTGTCCCTCTCCTCCTTAAGGACAGCATCACGCTGCTCCCAGAAAAAGACCTACATTTTTGACCCAGCACCCATAGCCTGCCCCTGCCAGGTGTCTTCACTCCTGCTGTGCTCCCTGAAGGCATGTGCTTTGTCCCACCTCGGGGACTCTGAACGGGCCATGCCCCTATTGGGGAATCTCATCCTGCACCTTTCCAAGCACAGTAATTCAGCCTGATCCCCCTGCAAAGAAATCATGGGCAGGAGAGCAGAAGCACTGTGGGAGAACAGCCAGGTGGGCAGCTTCGTAAGGAGGGAATCTTGATCTCCTGGCCCCAAGCAATCCCCCACCACAGCCTCTCAAAGTGCTGGGATTACAGGCGTGAGCCACAGCGCCCAGCCTCAGGAGTGAGTCTTGAGTCCCAGCCATTCTCTGGTTCATACATTCCCCAAAGTGGCAAATGAGATTATTCGGGGTGTACAGGGATGCACATTTTAAAAGTTCCATCATTCTGGTTCTGTATTCATTTCTGACAATAACTTTTTAATTGTGGCGGGTTTCTTCTTATGAGTTTCCTTGAAAAAGATATTTCCGTAAGAAAACAAAGGTGAGTGTATTTACAGAAAATCATTAAGTAAGCAATAGCATAGGTGCTCTGCAGCTGCGGTAAGTTTCCAAAGCTGGTGTGCAAGTCACTGGAGCTTGGGAAACAGCTCCTGGCCGTGAAGCTGCTGGCCTTCCTCTCCCATTCTCTCCTCCTCAGTGACCCCACTGAGGCACCATGAACATTGCCAGTACAACGGACAAGGATGTGGAGGCTTCTGGCGGCTGACAGCACAGCAGTACACAGCCTGGGTGGGTCATACACCAGGTATAAAAGAAAGAACCGGAATGGGACTGGGCCTTTTTGCCCTCCCATGTGGCACAATGCTGCCTGTGTGCCAGAAAAGCCCAGAAAGTTAATGGAGCCACACCGCAACCTGGGAGGAGCAAGAGGCAGGATGTCTCATAGGCGAGAGAGGGCTATATTCAGACTTTGGATTCCACAGAAAGCCACCACAAGAAGCCTAGGTTTCCCACTTCCCTTAGACTTCAATGCCCCTGGCTCTCCTTCCTTCCCCAGAACTCCTTCCACTGGACCTCCTGGGCTCATGGTCAGAGTCCCCTAGATCTTTGGGCTCTTCCAGGAACTCCCCTCTCGTCTTTGCCTAACTGAAAGCTGGCTCTCCCCTAGGGAACTGCTTCCCTGGCAGCCCTCGAAAGTAGGTGCTCTTTTCTCCCCACACTCTTCGTCCTACTGTGCCAAGGGGTGGGTGGTAGATATTCTTGTTCTTCAATCCAACCTCCAAACCACTGCTCCTCTAACCTTTCTAAAACCCCTCCTCTGCAGAGCTCATGCCTTCAGATCCATCCTGCCGTCCTGCCCATCCTTCTTGCAGGCAGCTATTTACGCTGTCACTTCCCCAGTTCCTGGGTTCTGCTCAATGCCACCTGTTCCAGCCCTACAGATCTCCTGCACGATTCTTGGTAATCTCACTAACCACACAGGTGATCCTCTGAACATCTAGCCTCTGGTATCCCTTCACATCTGCTCTACTGTCTTCCTCACTCAACTTGGAAACTACAGGAAGTCATCATAAGCACACAACGTCAAGTCTCTCTGTCCCACTCCTGAAATTCCCTGGACAAAAATAAACCACACCCTTGTGAAAACCATCTTGCTGCTCACCCCCTGCCTGCACCTGCCCAGCAGACGGTGGCTGAAGAGGATCACACAACCGAATGGAACGGTCTCATTTTAAAGTCACAATCACCGCCGTCATGTCAGCTTCTGATGACACCTGCCAGTCACGCCACGGTTTCCAATTCCATGTACTCTTCCCTTCTCTTAGAAAACCATTTGCTCCTCTTTCTCCTCAAGCCTTCATCATCATTTCCTGTCCTCACTGCAGCTGATAATCATAATTCCTATTTCACTGAGGAAACAGAAGCAACCAAAGAACGTTTCTGCAAGCACCCTTAGCAGGTCTCCTCACCAGCAGCACCTGTTCAGTACCCTAGCTTTTCTCTTGGTGCCAGGCCTGAGATGGATCAGTGCCCCTGGTTCAGGCCAAACCCTCTGGGACACTGGATTCCAACCCCTTTTGCTTTCTGCAAGAAAAGAGACACTACAATTAACAATCTTATTTTCTCTCTCTGCCCCAACACACGCCCCTCTCTGACGTTATTCCCAAGGGCATCTAAGCAAGCTATCATTTCTCTTAAACTCCCACCTTGACCTCCCTTTCCCTTCCAGTTACCACCCATTTCTGTCCTTTCCATTAAAACAAAACTCCTCAAAAAAGTTTTTTCTGATGTCACCAATTTCTTTCTTCCCATTATCCCTCTAATCCCTTCCAATCTACTCACCATTCCACCCAAACTACTCTGACCTATACTCTTACCAAGGTTATCAATGACCTCTGCATTGCTAGATCCACTGGTTACTTCCTAGCGTTGACTGTACTTGATCCCCGGGAAGGATCTGACATAGCTCTCGGATAGTAGGTCCTCCTGACATCTTTTCCATTGGCTTGCAGGTTACTACACTCTCTTACCTTAGTTTTCTTTGCTGGGATTTCTCCTCATCTCCCTGACCTCTAAACATCAAGGTGCCCCAGGGCTTCATCCCTGAATATGTTTTATTTTCCACCTGTACTCAATGCTTTGATGATTTCATCCCATCTCACAGCTTAAATTTACATGCTGATCACTCCCAGGATGCTCATACCTCTCCCCTGCACCCAGACTCGTAAATCCTACTTCCTACTTGGATGTCTGACATGCATCCCAAACGTAACATGCTACATTTAGCAAACTTAATCTCATCAAACCCACTCCCTTTCCCCATCTCAGTAAATGATGATGTCATTCTTCTACTTGTTCAATCCAAAAACTTTGGCATCATCTTCCTCCTTCTCTTTCACACCTCACATCCAAGCAGCTGGCAAATCTTTTCTGCCAAACCTCCAGAGTAGAATGAGAATCTGACCACTTCTCACTGTCCCCACTGTTAACACTCTGGCCCAGCACCGGCATCTCTTGCTTGGATTGTTTTGCACAGCCCCCCGGTCAGCCTTTTTGCTTATGTTCTTGTCCCCCTTCACACTTTTCCCTTCATTCTTTTCTCAACATGGGAGCCAAAGTGACCTTGCTAAAAATTAAGCCAGGTGGGGCCGCTTCTTTGCTCGAATGGGACACCCTCCCAAGTGTCCCATCTCACTTGGGGTACAAGTTCAGGTTCTTCCGCTGACCTACAAGTATCTCTACACGCCATCTCTGCCCTGGCCTCATCTCCAGCCACTCTGTCCCTCACTCAGTCTGGTTTCCTTGCTTATCCAGCATACACCAAACATGTGACACAGCAAGTGTGGTCTCGGGGACTTTGTATGTGCTTTTTCCTGTTTCTGGAATGTTCTTTTCCCACATGACTAGGTCCCTCCCTTCCTCCCTCCCTTCTTTCCTACCCTCTTTGCTCGAAAGTCACTTAGTGATGCCTTCTTTGGATATCCAGTGTAAAATGGCATCCCCTTTCCCCATTCAACACTACTTACTCTTCTTCCCTAATTTAGTTGTATACTGAGCACTTCTGATGACCTAACGTGGTCTAGATTTACTAATGTATGTGGTTTCTTGTCTGTCTGCCCCACTAGAACATAAGCTCTAGGAGAGCTGAGATTTTTGCCTCTTGGTTACTGGACCTTAGAAGAGTGACACACCACGGTGATTTTAAGTGAAACAACATATAACGAAACCAATTTTTTCTTATCAATGCTATAACAACATGGTGTTGAATGAAACGATGTTATTTGAGGACCTGCTGTGCACTGCATCACCTAGAGTCACAGTTTCCAAGAACTTATCAATGATGTTAAGTAAGGACTTACTGTGTACTTTTGAACTGGGCCCAATGAGGTCAGTAAAGCTATCAGAGGTACCTTTGTCTGTGTGTTACCCTGCTGACTCCAGGAGTCCTGTCATTAATGGAGAGGGAAGTGACTCTTTGGAACCATTAACACTGTGTAGCTATGTGGGTGAGATTTCAGAATGTGTCTTTTTAACAAGTTCCCAAGCGAAGGTGATGCTGTTGGTTTAGAAAGTAAACTGAAATGCCGAGGGTAAGTTCTAAAAAATGTTGAACAATGAAGATCTTTATTGGCATATTCTGGCTAGTGATTTTTTTTTTTTGGCCTCATCTCTTACTTGATATTTTTATATACTCACATACAGATCTCAGTGACTTCTACCCTCAGTATTTCAGTTTACTGTCTAAATCAATGATTCTCCAAGTGGGATGCCTGACCAACAGCATCACCGTCACTTGAGAACTTGTTAGAAAGGCATATTCTGAAGTCTCACCCACAGTTACTGAATCATAAACCATGGGGTGGGGGATGGGGCCCAATAATCTGTGTTTTAACAAATGCTCCAGGTGTTTAACCTTCTGACGCAGGTTAAGGTCTGAGCAGCCTTGCTGCAAACCACTGGTAGTGCTGCTGCTCCAAAAATCAGGTATTATTCCACTGCCCTCCCCGGCCCAAACCTTTAGCATGGCATTTAGTGCCTTTCCCAGGCTAACCCCACGCTACCACTGCTCACTCCAGCCTCCAGTTAACCAAAAATCTCACACTCCAGACAACTCGTCAGTACAGAAATACTACATATTTATGGGTCTTCCGAAGGGCCTTTTGAATGGCCTCTTCAGCCACACACCCCTTTCTGCAACTGGAGAGTTGCTGCTCAGCCCCCACGGTGGCAATGCAAACCACGGCTCCTCCCTGGGCAGCACCCCCTCTCCAACTCCTTCCTCCCTGAAAGAATCTCTTATTCCCTCCCCTCCACGATTCCTTAGCACTTAGTTCACACCATGATCAGAGCACACATCACAGGATATTAATTACACAATTAATGTTGCACTAATTAATTTATAGAACATTAATTATATGTCTCTCTACCCCATAAGATTTTAAGCCTTTAAGGGTATCTGCCTTTGATAGTAATTGGGGTGGAGGCGGGTGGACTCTCCTTGTGGAGATAAACATTTATTGAGCTCCTACTGCATGTCTGGTACCATGTCAGATGCTGGTAGTTTTCTGAGAGATGCACTTAAGATTATTTTGCTTTTCTAGTTAGCTAAGAATTTGGGATTGGCCCGGATTGGTCAAAATGGACAACAAGGCCTACTGGAGTCTTGGTAGCAGTTATTCTTTTCTGGAGTCTCACTGAATCAAAGATTGTTTGAATTAGTCATAATAATATAACCTTTTTAAAAAACAACTACACTGAGAAGATGGTGTATTCTCAATATATTTGTAACACGAGTTTACGGTGAGGCATAAGAGAGATTTCCACATTCTTCACCCTTGAGATTCACCAGAATTGAGGTTAAATACAGGGATTAGAAAGGCTCAACCTTCCCACTTTATACATAATACATTAAAATCCCCCCTTGTCTATCAACATGTAAACAAGAAAAGGACAACGATGACAAAGAATGAAGAACATCGGCAACCAACCCAGCAGTGGTGGGCAAGGAAACCGCACATGCGATCGCTCTACAGCAAAATGATCAAATCCCTTCTCTCTAACAGAAAGACACCACGCCTAGAGCTGAGCATCTATTTGTGAGAAGTTTGGTGAAAAACCACCACAGAAAGGCAAAACATATATTACAACTGGGTATGAAACAGGGAGCTGATGCAGAGAGAAGGGACAGAAGATCAGTACGACAAATAACTCAGACCAAAACACTCAATTATTTTCTTTAATATTGAGAATGCAAGGCATCATTACCGCCTATCTTTGAAGAGCAAATTCATTACTTCTCTCTCTCTGAATGGTCTTGCTGATACAAATTCATCTTTTCTGGGCCATAAAATGATCAAGCACTTCTTAAACACCATAAACATGTCCTTGAGATGGACTGTGTTTACTCATAAACAATTCTCAATTGAGTGCTTTCCAAAAATTTATGTTATGTACATATTTTGCTGGTTTAAAGATTGTTAATTTTAAGATCTGTTGTCAGTATATATTTGGTTGTGTGTATCTATCTGTGTAAGGAGGAGAATCAACAGTTTTTCATTCAGAGAAAAATACTTCAACTGGCCCCCATTTAAGCAGTTACTTCTCTTCAATAATACTTATTTTTTAACATTTAGGGGAGCTACCTCAATTATATATTAAAAAATCACTGCATTAGCAATGGTTTAGAGGAAATGGTTTAATTATCTAACATATGCTAAAAATAGTTTTGTCAGGTTTTTGTAAAATAAAGTCTTATGCAGCAATGTAACTATGAACATGTTTGAAGAAACAGGAAATATATTCCAAATGTATGTATACTAAATGTATAGTAATAAGCATTAATGCATAAGGTTTAATTAAAATCTCCTTACACATTATAGAAATGAAAATTAATACATATTATCCAAGCTGTTGGTTCCCAAAGTGGAAGAGGCAAGATGATCCATGGGGTGTGCAAAGAAACTACTAGAATTTCTATTTCTTTTTCTCTTATTCTTTTTATATCTCCACTTCTGAAAGTGTTATAATAAGTTATAAATGTTATAATAAAAATAAGCATAGTGAGGAAATGTTATGCTTTCTAAATAAATAAAAATAGATATATTGGGTGTGCCTGCTCAATAACTTTTTAACCGATAGGCATGAGTGATTAAAAACATTTAGGCACCTCTACTCTAAGCTGTGGCTGGTGGTGGAAGATGAAGGAAGGAAAACAGGAAGGTCCCACTGTTGCATGACGGCAGAATCTAATGCATTAACTGATTCAACTCAATCCTTTATGCCGCCACTATCAACAAGTTTGAGAGAACATGAAATATATTTCAAATGCATGAATCTGTGTAGCAACAGACATTAGTGCATTAGATTTAATTAAAATCTCTCACATGACTGTTGCAAATGGAATTAAGCCAGAGATGGTAAAAGAAGCCAACACCCCATTAATCACAGCAATATCCCATAGAGATCACAGCCTGCTATCCGATTACTCCTTGTCCTGATCCACCTCTGCCATCATCGAATGCTTCTGAGAACAGACAGCACCAGTGCTTTCTGATTCCCGATAGGCATGTGCACCCCACGAGTGCCGAATCTGCTTGGCTGTCTTCACTGTGACCTCTCCCTGGTCTCCTACCTCATCTTTTTTCTCCTCACTCGCTCGCACACAGGCTGGATTCTAGGTGCCACTGGGGGACCAGCACCTCAAAGTCTCTGGCTCCCGAGACCTTCTGGTGGGGCCGATGAGAATAACCCCCCAAATCAGGCAGCCTGTGGGGTCAGCTCTCTCTCCTTTGTGCCGTCCAGCACTACGAAGACAGCCCCCAAGGACGGCAACATGTTCACGTGACACAGATGCTATTTTAGCTCAGCAGTCACTCCCACTTGGAAATCCTTCCCAAGTACATTCTCTGTGATGAATGTTTCAAAGCGTTCTAGATTTTCCATCCTCACAGACAATGATCTTGGGTTACTGAGATGATTAGGGTCACCCAAGATCAACTCCCTAAGTATCCTTTCAGCATATCTGAAAATGATGCTGTTGTTACATTCATTCTCCTCCCTTTGAGACCTCTTCATCTTCACTCTATTTTCCTTATTCGCTTCTACTTGACAGGAGAGCCCCTCTGTGAGGTTAACCTCAAACTGAACTACTTCCTATTATCAACTCATCACTTCAGTGTTCCTGTTGCCTAGAATGTCTCCTCTCTCATCTCCACTCACTGAAATCCACCCATCGTTCCCAAGCAAACAAAAACATAAGTCCACCTGGAAGTCCTCCTGCTTCCCCCCATGAGCCTCTGCTCTGGGCTGCTCGATTTTTCGGATTTCTCTTCCCCCACTTAGTAGTCCCTTGAATATGTGAACTGCTTATTCATCTTTTCTGTTCCTCAGTATGCTTCTAGTATGGTCTTTTCTTTAAAAAAAAAATTTATATTACAGATACCAAATAAATATTTGTTAAATAATAAAAGAATGAATAATGGAGATGGTGGAGCTCAGAGCCTCTTTTCAATGAACACTTTCCTACTACCTTTTCTATCGTGAACTGTGGGCAGCAGGATGACCTGCATTGTAGTCCCTTTCTGACTTATCTGTAACTGTTCAAACTTGTTAGAAAGTAGGCATTAGAGGAGATGAGGAAGAGGGAAAATTGTAAGGCAAAGAAAGAAAAAATGCCATTTATCAAATTCCTTTTGGAGACAGCACTGATTTCGAAGACACACTGGGAAAAGCAATTTGGGGGTATGTAGGTACGCAGCTGCTAAAAGATACACTGAAAAACAAAAGGTGGTCTCTAAATTGCCTGTAAGATGGTGGGTCCTATTAACCCAAGAGTCCCTTGTTTCTGAATGTCAGGGTCATTTGGGTACGCAGGTGGGGATAAAGGGTGAGCATGTGGGCTGGAGCTGAGTTTCCTGCCTTAAAAAAGGGGTGATAGTTGGAGCTCCCTGGAATACTGAGGGAGAAGAAATGGAAAGGCTGGTGTTTTAGGGAGAACACAATTGTCTCATGGAGTATTTAAGGGTACCTGCTCTGAGGCGCACAATGTACCCTCTTAGGGGAACTTCAGGAACATTTGCATGCCTCTCTTTCTGGGGAACCCAAGAGAGGGTGGAGCTCTGCAGCCAGGTGGGCACAAAGGAAGAGACTGTGTCAGCAGCCGTCCAGGGACACTAAAGGCAAGGGAACAGCTGCCATCTGGCCCATGTCCACAACTGTGTAAGGAGTTCCTAAACCAAGCAGGCGTCCCCACTGTATTGCAGTGGGCCCTGCGAACTAGCAGCTCAGCCAACTGCAGAAATTCTGTCTCAACAGCAGCTGAAGGAAGAAGCTGGGCGTCAGGGGAGGAGCCTGGTCCTAAACACAGTGCACTGTGCAAGGAAAGAGGAAACTAATGCCAGTCCTAGATCTGCCCCTGTCTGTTGGTAACACGGATGGGAAGTGTATGGAGCTTGGAGAATGAAGATTCCTGAAAGTAGGAGACCCATGCAAGTAAGATTCTACAGCCATATTATCCACAAAAATCCGAGACATCCTTCTTTGCAAGTGTACCACTAACAAGTACAGAAAGTGCCTCAAGGTCTTGGGCTTGAGAACCTGGTCTGAATCTGGTGTGCAATGAAGAAATGAGCCCATTAATCAACTACCAAATTACACTCATACTCTAGGTAACTACCGAGTGGAGCTAAATCAACAGGGCTTTCTAGCCGGCCCAAATCCAGCCTTCTGCAGTGACCAGAAACAATGTCTTCCTTATGATTCAATTTCAGTATCTTCAAAATAGGTGGTAATACTGCTTATTTTAGCATACTTATCTTATAGGGTAGTTTGAAGGTAAATTTGACAGAATGTATGAAGGCCCCAAGATTCTAGAAGATGGAGGCCTTTCAAATCTAAGATCATTACTGATGAAGTGCATCTCCTGTCCCCTAAATCCTATGTGGAGCAGGCAAGGAATGGGAAGAATTATTCTACTTTAAAATTGTGGGAAATTACGAGAATGACAGCCTAAACAATCTTCCTTTAAATTACCCAGATATTCAGAGGCAAGGCGAGGAATGTAAACTCTTTACCAGTCATCACGGGAGAACGAAATAAGAGAAAGCTCTGGAATGACACAGACTTAGATCCTGACTTTAGCCTAGTCACTTATTAGCTGTGACTTTGGCTAAATTATTAAATTCCTTCAGGTCACGATTTCTTCGTCTGTAAAATACACTCATGATACCTAACCTACACATGAACTGAAAAAGTTGTGAAGAGACCGAGGCACAGTGCTTGACACTCAATGCATGGTAACTCTTGGCGCTGGGATCACATTCCATAGGAAAGGTCTAACGTTACCTACTAGCGAAAGGTCAGGGTATCCGTAGGTAGCAACTGCAAAAAGCGGACTTCAACCTATTTCGTGACTTACTTTAAAACAAATTTTATGCTAGGAACAGATGTAAAAACTCCCAAAATTCTGAAACCAAGGAAGAAGGAATACTAAGATAGTATTTTAGGAGAAAAATATAAATTTGGGCAAAATGGAAATTCAAGATATGACCATAAGGTGATGACGACTCCTTTGTGCCTGTGACTCAATCTCATGTCCCCTTAGTCATTTCTCACGTGCAGTGTGAAGATAAACATGACTGTCCAAGTGAGGGCAATATAAAAGATCAGCTGGTTTGTGTGAAAACCAAGGAAGGAAAAACAATGTTTTTTCTTCATTTTCCAGTAGAAGACAAAGTTCTTACAGAGATGGGAAGGGTGCTTCAATTAAAAAAAAAAAAAAAATCTTAGGATAAAATATGATTCTTCAAGCCCTAATGTAATTTCTTTCACTTGCTATTTATGTTTTAAAATAGTACACAAACTGAAGATTTGAACCTGGATGGACCACGGCATATGCGACACCCCATTTATTTCAGCTGCGCTAATACACATGCAGGGAAGTAATCTATCAAGCTACTAATAAGCACAGATTCGGACGCCAACACATTACTCTTTCTGAACGTTTATATTCTATCAAATTGGGAGTAAGTATTTCTAAAAGATGTATGTGTGCATAGTTTATCTAATAGATTGCAATGGCTTTTATTTCTGTTCTGCCAAATACAGAGAAATTTCTCTGACTGCAAATGTGATTGCTTCAACTCCCAAACTGCAAATTTTCTGGGCATTTCTTCTTCGTGCTTCTTGGCAGGTCTATCTACCATTAAATTCTCCAGATTTGTCAAAGCCTTAACAATTGTTCCAATTTACAGAGTGCCTGGGACTTGGTCGGAATTCAAAATAAAAAGTTAAAACACACACAAAAATAACAGTAAATTTCGAAAATAGGCAAGGATTTAGAGGTGGCCACTGTGTCTAGGGCAATGCTGAAATATGGCCTCAACTTCTAAAAGTACAGAAAGTCGTGATATTTGGAAGGTATATTAAAATGAGTAAGTAAGGAAACAATTATGGCTTGATGGACTGAGACCCGACGTGGACATTTGGTACCTGGGCCTACTTACTAGCTGTGGGGCCTTGAGCAAGTCATTCATAATTTCCTAATTTGTCAAATAGGAAGAATGCCCCCATTTTGGTACATTTTCCATATTTGTGGAAATGGCTAGCAAAATGCCTGGGGTGAAGACAATGCCTGATAGATGTTAGTTCCCTTTCTTGAAGAGAGGCTGCAAACTCGGTGCCTCTAGAGATCCGTCAGGAATGACACTCAGAGAGGCCCAGTGACGGGACAGTACGAAGGAGCCCAGCGTGAGTGAACCAGACTATTTGAGGTCATTTGAGTGGGCTATAGAGGATGGATAAAGCTAAGAAGAAGTGTTACACATGGCCAGTAAATACGCTAGAAGCCTGTAAGATATAGGCAGATTTCACAGGATGTGTGAGGACAGATAACAGGTAAGCGAGCAGCCTGAGAGACACAACACGGTTCATATGGTACACAAAACACAGGCCATAGGCTGTTAACTTACAAGACACAACAAAGCCAGAGTAACTTTAAAAAATTCTGATGGAACAGACAAGAATGTTAATTAGAGATTAAAAAAAGAAGAGAGAGACAGAGAGAGAGAGAGAGAGGGAACTGCTATGTCGTGATCTGTCCCCTCTGAGATGACAGCTATGTCACCCTGAATTGACCACCTTGGTGGCAACTGGCTTGGTCCCACGCTGGCCCTACGTGTGCTCTACCTGAGAGATGCAGGTAAAAACCAGGGCTGTTCACAGCAGGCTGCAGGCCAGCTATGCCTGCTCTCTCTCATGGAACAAGTTGTACTGCCTCTGAGGACCTTTCATCTGCCGTGTCCCTTGCTCCAAACTCCATTCTGGTCCTTGTAAGCACATAATCAGGGGGAAAGGCTGAGGTGGCAAAAAGAGAGAGAGGACAGGTGAACAGAGTGTGACCAGGGGTCAGGTAGAAGGCTCTGCCCACCTGTCTGCCTCACCGTCAGGGTGTCACCCACCCCTCCCCTTCTCCCTGTGTCTCTGTGTACATTCAAACCGATGATTTAATAAACTATGTGAACAGAGACTTGATTTGGGCTGTGAGCCTCTGCATGGTGCAGGTGGACTCGAGTGTCCTTGGAGTCTACCATGTCATCAAGGTGACTTCCTCCATGAGAGAGAGTCCGAGGTATCTGCCAAGGTAGACAGCACAAGCCCACCCCAAGAAGAGCGGCTCTGTCACTTGGCCAGTGCTGCCTTGAAAGAATGTCGCCCCGGTTCCCACTTTTTCTGACTTTTCATGGGAACTTGGCAAATCTGGGTTTCCATGTCAGGTCTATAAAGTTTTAAATGCTGATGATTCATGCAAAATTTAAAAAATCTGTTGAGGCCAACGAAACTCCCCATCTTCTAGCGCCAGTCATTGCTGTGTCAAGCCCTGGCCCCAGAGTGAATGCAAGTGGTCCTTCGGGTGTAGAAGCAAGATTCCAACTTGAACTTGAGTGACCCTGCTGTTTTGTAGTTTACTGCATCTGACTTGGGGTCTCTTCTGGCAGATCTGAGAGATCTCTGGGCCCTAAGTATCTAGGGCCAGACTGACATTAGAAGCAAGGGCTCCAGCTCTAACTTCATGTGACTGTAGGAGAACGACTGCCACTGACCGGGGTGCTCCGTAATTATTCACAGACGGTCTACGAGCTTGCCCTGGAACACTTCCGTGAGGTTGTACTTCCTCACCATCATTCATTACTCGTGTTTTCTCTGCTTCTCCCCTTCTTCTCAGGCCACTGACCAGGATTTAGAGCATAATAAAACAAGAGGAGGAGACTATTACTAAGGCACTTACATAAAACGCAGATGATGAGAGTCAGGGAAGGGTTGGGCCTGGACATCGTGTGTGCGAGGTAGGGTGTGTGTGGTCCTGCATTTCTCTGGTCTGTAAGTGGACCAAAGTGATACAGGTCAAAAGACCTGAGATCCTGCAGCCACGTGAGAAAAGACAGGCACCTGTCCTTTCCTGAACAGTGCAAGGGGCGTGTGGCTGGGATGCCAGAAGGCTCCTCAGAGAAGACAACAATGGGACACCTGCCTCCCTGAGCAAGTGGCCGGAGAGTGCCCAGGCGGCCAGGACAATGTCCAGAGGGTGGGTGGGGGCCACGGAAGACAGAACAAAGCTAATCTGCGGTGGTGCGTGCTGGTGTGTGCAGGGCAGCGCTGGGAAGGCAGGTGGCGGGTGGGAGAGGGAGATAAGACAGACAGGCAATCTTGATTCAGACACAATCAAGAAGCCCGATGTGCCCGCGCTCTGCCTGCATGACTAAGAGCCCGCCGATCACGCGGTGCGGGTGAGCAAGGGGCAGGATTGACTCTGTCAGTGCAGATGGAGCACGTGGGGCCAGGTTTACAAAGGGCACATGGTCACTTAGTCATCCTGCAGCCCTGGACAGGCTGTGCCCAATGAGGACACCCTGTGACTGGCTTGCATGCGTCATATGGCTGAGTAATCTGCTGGGCGAGCATCGCCAGGTGGGCGCCGCATGGGGCTGGGGCATCTGCACTGTGCAAGGCTGACGGGGACTCGGGAGCTCATGTCGAGGGGGGACGCCAGCAACAGACATGACAATGACTGAAAAAAGCTGGGCTGAGAGCACGAGACCATGAGCTGTGACCTCAGCAGTGAAGGGAAGGGAGTAACCCAGGTGACAGGATGGAAAAGGGGGCCCTAGTGCAGATGACCGCTCCAGAAAGGAGATGAGCGCCCTCTTGTTCAGATTACTGCCACTGTTTACAGGAACAGAAACTCACAGGAAACAAAATATTAAAACATACACCCATGCTGACTTATCTCCTTATGCTACCATGTTGATACGTAAGTTAAATGCAAGGAATTTAAAACAGTGCTGGAAACACCAGCTTATTTCTATGACATAAGACTATGACAGCTGCAGTTAGCCTTGACCATAGATTTCCCAGTTCTGTATTATGCTGGAATGTAATTTAAAAATTAAATTTCACCCACTCTGGGCCTAGCTAACTGTAAACGGCAAGCATAATGCAGTGTAAGTGATTTCATGTATCAATGACGATAAGGCACGAGAGGCTGGGGTTTTAGGAGGACTGCCGCCATCCAGTTAGCAGCATGATCTGTGGCAGACGCAGCTGAGCGCAAGCAGGAGCTTCACAGATCCATTCTGCTGACCAGCCGGTGACATGTGGCAGCACTCAGCCCAGAGCGTGCTCTTCTCAGAGAGAAGCCAGACCAGCAGCCCTCAGCTTCCTTGCCCTGTCTCTGTCATCAGTCGGCAGGACGGGCATTCCTTCGTGTGTCTGTGACACAGCCCCAGGAGAATGTGCTGTGAGGACTCATGGGTGGGTACAGGGTCAGGGGAACTGACACCTAGGGGTTCCTCCGCATGTGTCCTCCAGGGTCAGTCAAACAGAGGGGCGGGGGAGCAACACGGAGGAACATTAAACACCAACAAGAGAGAAAGGAATACACAAATGGTGATATATCCATACAGTGGGATGCTATTTGGGACTATAAAAAACAAATTACTGTTAGACTCAAGTACATGGATGAATCTCCAAAATATCATGTTAAATGTAAGCAGCCAGACACAGAAGATAAACACCTCATAATTCCACACAACTGCTCTCTGGTTGCAGAGGACGGGTCAGTGCTGGCCTAGGGGCTGGCTGTGCGCGTTGGCTGTAAAAGACCAAGAGAACTTTCTGGAGTGACTGAAAAGTTCTAAATCTCAATGGGGGGTTGGTCACACACATGTATGAATATGTCAAAACTCATCAAACTACACGCAAAATGTGTACATTTCATTGTATGTAAATTTTTATGCCTCAACAAAGTTGATTTAATAAATCTAATGAGATCCAACAACCAAAACCTATCTCCTTACCTATTCTCATAGTTATTTCATAAAAGAAGGTTGTTTTTAATCCCCCTCCCAAATAAAGCAGGTATAAAAGACAGTCCCTTGGAATTAAGTATATTTTAATGAATATTAAATTTAGTCTAATGAAAAGCTCTGTTACTCTCATTTTCAAGACCAGTGATGGAAACCTCTTTAGGACCCGTCGGAGATCCGATGATGACTGTGTGGGAAGCCCACCTGTCTCCCTGCCTTGCCCTGATATTGCACACCCTGTACCCTACCTGGAGCATCCCCTTAACCAGCTCCTGACTACTTCATCTGACAATGAACAGACCACATTGCAGCTACCACATTGGGAATTAAAACAAAAATGGCCAGGAAGGAGGAATGATTTCAGTGAGTGATAAAGCTGACCTAAGAAAGGGTGGGCAGAAAAGGGCAGGAAGGAGAGGGGACGAGAAGGGTGAGGAGGAGATGACCAAAGGGAAAAGCCAGGCGGCCACACTGCTGCCTGCTGTCTCCTGCCCGGGCTGTCTCAGGCCTGAGAGCAGACTAACACCGATTGGAGACTTCACACCGTGTGGGCCTTTGTGTGTTCACACAAATCAGTCGGGCTCCGAAATAAGCTGGCAGTGATACTAGCAAGCTATACAGCAAACATGAGTCCCACACCAGGGGTGTGTCAAGACCCTGCTCAGCTGGTCACAGAGGGCAAAGCGCCTTGCTAGGTGCTCTCAGGACCCCAGACAACCTTTCAAGACCATCGATGGGAGATGATAAGAAACAAACATTGATTGTTTAAAAGAGAAGCAGTAAAAATTTTTCTGAAGTATAAAGTGCAATATAAAATATCTGTATACATTAATATCAGATTTTCCTTTAACAAGCATAAAACTAAAGAGAAGAGTTGCTTTTAAAAATAATGCTTTTTACCTGGGCCTTCTTAAAGCCACTGGTTCACCAAGAGAAGAATTTAGTCGTAGCCAGAATATCATCATTAGCGTGACTATTTGTTTTAGAAAAAAGGGCCTACACTTGAAATGTCCAGATGATGGATGGAAAAGGTGGGCAAACCTAGCTTTTAAATTCAGAATGCAGAGGGGGGACAAATAACAAAAAAGAAAAAAAAAATCAAAACCCAAAAGTCTCATAAAGACACAATTGTATATTAAAAGTCACTGAGGAGATCTCAAGGGTAAAATCTTACTCATTCCCTAAACCTTTTTAATTTTTATTTCTTTTTAATAACAAACACTGACCCAGCACTTAGTATGTGGCAGGGGCTGTTTCAAATACTTTACAGACATAAACTCGCACACTCCCCATACCAAGCCAGTCAGGTGGGTTTTATTATTCCCATTTTACAGATGAGGCACACTGAGGTTGAGTAAGGTTGAGGTTATCTGGAGGAGGCTGGGCAGGATATTGGGGCACCCAGAACTATTACTACATCTCTGCCTGGAGTTAGGCTGGTTTGTTTTGTTTAAGGCATGCTTGTTTCTAGTACTGGACCCTGATCTCTCTCTGACAGGGCATCCACATGGGCAGAGGCCCCTGGTGGGCATTAGGAGACACTGCCTGAAAAGAGAGCTAGGAATTCTCCCACTAATGCTAACAGTGCATTTCTGGTGCTGATGATTACAGCACCTAGGATAAGCAGAAAAAGGAAGCAGAACAATGACATGATTTCAGAACTTGCTTTGATAAATTCAAAGCAAGTAGAACTCTCTGGATTTGGATTTTATGTATTTTGAAGTGAAAGCCTAGATTCCCAAAGGCCTCACATAATTTTCTGTATTTGGTTTTTCTAACTTGCTTTGACAGTAGCATCTTCACAATTTTGGCCAGATCCGCACACCATCTGGATTATTATTTGCTTGTAATTTTTATTTAAATCAACACAATTTTTAAAAAAATTAATTACCTTCTTTATCTAAATCCTATACATGAAATCAATTTAATAGCTATTTTATCAACACATTTATCTGTGAAAGTAAAATGTCCATGTACCAACTAAAATCAGTGCACGTCCTTCACTGCTGTGAGTTCTACGCATTGGAGAATTCTATTAATAATTCTGAGCTAGTGGAAGCCATTCTTTATCCCTAATTCAAAAATATGGAAATATTACAAACACAGCTACAGCAATTGTTTTTATATATGTACCTAATATTACATGTATGTGCAAATGGAACTAGACATACATATACATAATTTAGAATGGTTGGGAACAAATGGAAAAAAAAAAAAAAACCTGACCAGGAATTAGGATTTAATTAGGTTGGGGGCGGTGGGGAGTATTGGATCAGGGATGTGACAGAACATTTAAATAAGAAACCACAGAATCTGATCAGTGGAGTTAAAGACACACAGGCATCATTCTTTGTCAACAAAAACTTCAAATATATAAATTAATGCCCAGGTTTTTTTTCTCTTAAAGGAAAACTCAGTATATAGAAATAAAAATCTAACCTGATTAGCTAGAAAAGAAGTTATTTACATTGTTTCCTCAGGAAGAGTGAAAGAATGTGCATTCCTGAAAGGAGGGAACCCCAGAGGCTGGGGCTCCCCTGGGGTGCACCAGGGGTGGGAGAGGTGCGCAGGGCAGTTGAGGCTCCCTCCCTCCCCCCACCCCCACCCTCTGTGCAGCAGTGCCAGGCTCCTCTGCTTTTCACAGAGCCCTTCTGCATAAGATACTCTTTCAACAAACGTACTTCTCAGGTAAGACGGAATTTGGAGACCTCTATAATTGTCCAATTTCTTCATCTTACCAATGAGGAAACTGAGGCTCAGAATGACTTAGGGCCACTGAGCCAACCACAGCACAGTCAAAGTTTACAGAACTCAGCATCCCAATTCCTAGTCTAGTGTTCACCTGAACAAAACCACCTCCAAGAACACCCTCATTCATGCACAATACTGGTGACCCTAGTGGATTTCCTATCAGTGCCCTCGCCAATCTTTGAAAATGAAGAAGTGCGATTTATCATTAATTCCTTGAGGGGGCGTGGTGGCCCACAACCTTTAATAAAGTGTTATGAGTCAACGGAGTAAATCAGAAATCAGACGAAGTCATTATTTCGGAGGGCATTACGTAAAGAAACAGGCCTATCTCTTCCTGAAAACTTGTATAAATCAAATAGTATCTGAAACAGATTAGGAAAGCTTCTTAATTAATAATAGAAACAACAACAATGAAAACAGCAGCAGTAATAATAGGAACAGTTATGATTTCTTGTGTATTATATACTAGCCACTGGACGTAGCACTTCACATGCATTGATATCCCAGTGACATAAATATTACTAATCCCATTTTTATACATAAGAAAACTGAGCCTAAACTCACGGGTAGCGTGACCAACTATCCTGGTTTGCTCAGGACTGTGGGGTTTCCTAGGGTGTAAAACTTTGAGAGCAGAAATTAAGAAAGTCCTGGGCAACCTGGATGGCTGGTCCCCTACCTGTGGGGCTGGTGTATGATAGAACTTCCAGGTCTGTCTGACTCACCACCTACCACTATCTTCTAGGGGATAACTTCCCTCCGTGTGTTATAGTCTAGGCTAGGATTTCACAGACTGGTTTAAAGAAGGGCATGCCCAGTATCTCACAAAGCAAGATATTCACATATATTATAGCTTCACTTCCTCTTGTAGGAAAAAAGACTGAGAAAGCACTGCATAGCCTCAAACCTCCATTCCTCCAGAAGGGTAAAGAAGGGACACTTACCTTGACCTCAAACTCGAAGTGTTCATCCTTTCCTTGCCCGCAGAGGACATAGCGTGGAATACTAATTTTAATTGGGTTCTTCAGGTCGTCTGGATTTGCGCCCAAGGAGCGAGAAACCATCCGCTATCAAAGGCACATCAGATAGGGAGAACAAAGAGAAACCAAAATCACTCCACTGCAAATACTCTGCTTGGGTAGGAGGGAGAAAATGTGTTTCAAGTAGAGAAAAGAGCATCAAACCAGTACAGTGTATTTAGAAAAATGATAGTTTTCTTTGAAAGAGAAATGTTACGCCTCTCTCATAACAGAAGACCATTTCTTTAGGTATGCCATTCTAAGAAGTTAGGGAAAAGAACTGCAGAATGTTGTTTGCCTTTGAAGTTCCTTCCAATTTATATGAACAAGTGAAAACAGGGAGAGATTACCTATCCTCACTTAAAAAAAAAAAATCAGTGTACACTAGATTTCTTCCTGAAAAGTCTTGACCATCTGACAAACATTTTTCTTCACAAACTATGATGGTTATACATAAAGCTGCAAAAGCTGGAGGTTTTATTCAAATTAGCTTCATTTTTAACTTTTAGGCATTTTATAAGCCAGTGTAGTATGAAAAGCTCTTTAAATCACAATTAAAACAAATCCCAAGTACTGTGATAAATAATCAGCTTGGCTCTGACAAATATTTACGGTCTGGGAGGTGGGAAGCCATAGGGGTTTGAGGAAGAGGCATTATGAAAAAAATACATCTTCAAAATGAGTTCTCTTGAGTGTGAACGGGAGGAAATCTCTGAACAATTCTTATTATTTGCACTAATTTGGCACTTTAGGAAACATCAAATATGTTTTTGAAGTAGTTGCAGTAATAAAATGATTAGAATCATAATTACAGTTAGTAATTATTGAATACTTAACTACATACGCTAAGACCTGTGCTAAATAGTTTTACATGCATGGCTCATAATAATCTTTACGATTTCCCCTATGAAATATTAACCATTATTAACCCTATTAATCAGATGAGAGGACCAAGACTGAGGGCTGAGGTGGCTGGATGGAGGTAATGAGCAGAGCAAGGATTTGAAGTCAGGCTAATCTACAGCTCACCCTGTCACCACTACGCTATATTGCTATCATGAAATTTTAAAATAATTCTGAAGCTCTGACTCAGATGGGGCAAAGGCAATATATGTAACCTAAATATTTGTACCCCTGTAATATGCTGAAACAAAAAAAATAAAAAAATAATTTTATCCATCTGAGATAAATTAAGCCAATGAACACTTCACACGGATACAGATTTAAAGAAGCTGGAAACTTCACGATGATGCAGTGAAACCCACTTACGTGACTAAAAAGAAAACAGTGGGCAACAAGCTCCCTTTCTCCAGGCAGAAGGGTCCTCAGCCAGGTGTAAATGCAAGGCCCAGGCTAGCTGTGTGCGTGGAAGGTGGGACTTCAGGATGACATAGGGACATGTAATTGTTTCAGACTGATGCTTTCAATCTAGCTGGCAGTGTGAACGTTTTGGCATGATATGAAGCTACCAAAGCCTGCTAGAACATCCTAATTTCTCCCCGAGTGTCTGGTCGCCCAAAACAACAACAATTAAGTGTTTACTGCAATGGTATACCCATTTAGCTGTCCTTGATGTCAAAAAACACCAAGAAATTCTCCTCGAAAAGGGGATTTCTCAATATGTGCACCACTAAAGACTTTACAATTCACTGAGGGTCCCTTTCCAAATCACTTTAAATGTAGACATTTCCTGAAACATGAAATAAGTTTATCTGTTTAAAGGTGAAAAGGCAGAGAAATAAATAAGTGGTTTTATTCATAAGAACATACTTGTCTTTGACCTAAAAATGGCACGGTTTAGCCATGAAGTTCTTGCTCTGCTGCCTAAGCCCTGATCCCTTCTATGTCGTGCTTAATAACTGTATTTTTCAAGTAGTAACATAATCTCTTTTCCAGATCTGACGTGATCTCTCCTGGAATCAATTTGTTGCTGTGTGGGTGTTGGGAGATGGGGGTTAGGGAGCACGCTGCAGCTAGGGACGACCTCGGCAGAGGAGAATGCCACTGCAGAGACCTGAAGCAACAACTAGCAACTGATAGCACTAGCTGAGAAGGAAAGACCCATTGCTCTAGCTTAGGAGAAACCTGAACCCTCCCCACTGGTTAGACCAAAAGGCCAACGCCACAGCTAATGTGATGAGGAGCCATCTCTGTGAGGAGGAGGAGGAGGAGGAGGAGGAAAGGCAGGAAGGAAGGTAATCAGCCTTTTTTCCTCAACTAACTATAAAGACTAAATAGTAAAAAAATTCTTAAATATCACATGACCTTGCTGAGGGGTCATTATTAGCATTCTTTCAAATCCATCTACTGGACTTTTGTTACTTGAGGCACATGGTTGTCACATACATTTGCTCAAGAGAATCTGAAAGGCAAACTTCATGTTTTTCACAGTTTTGTCAAGGGATACCTCCGATTAAATACTCAAATCTTTCAAGATCATGTGAACTATGGGCTTCTCAAGAAGGTGTAGAGAACAACGTCAACAGGTGTAACACACCTGGTGCTGAAACTCGAACCCTGTCTGCTTCCCCTCTCCCAAGTAGTCACAGAAAATGGACTTGGGCTTCCAGGTGGTGTTCACGTCAAAGACTCAGAAAGAGAGAGGGAGGAGACTCAGAACCCAGTCCCGGCTCTGGGACTTGGTCTTAGAGTAACAGTCACTCGCCCTTTCTGCACCTCAGTTTCCTCCTCTATGGAAACAGGTGTGGTATTTATCAAATCCCAACTATTATATGGCAGGAACCCATATAGGACAGCACCCCGCTCCATGGGACTTAAGGTTAGAGGCAGACTCTGACAAGTAAACTGATAATTACAGCAGGATTAGAAAGTTGTGCTGGGGGGACTCAGTGGGAACAACTGTGACTATGTACACTGCTACCTAAATGTCATGAGTTTTACTGAGGAAGACCTGTGGTTGCAACTGCCGAAGCCTATTCTGTCAGCTAAGTCCTGAAGACTTAACTCTGACTTTCTAAATGCCTTTTCCTATAGGCACCTCTAGGATGTACAATTGAGCAGTAGTATCTTTTTTTTTTTTTTTTTTTTTTTTT
>NW_012139747.1:5076113-5105231 GCF_000956105.1 Propithecus coquereli
TTTAGTAGAGGCGGGGTCTCGCTCTTGCTCAGGCTGGTCTCGAACTCCTGAGCTCAAACGATCCGCCCGCCTGGGCCTCCCAGAGTGCTAGGATTACAGGCGTGAGCCACCGCACCCGGCCGTGCAGTGGTATCTTTTACTGAGCACTAACTATGTGCCATGCAGAGGGCCAGGTCCAGGGAATACAAAATAATGTTTACAAAGGATTTGTAACTTCTAAGACCTTTAGTTTTTCTCCACTGCATTAAGTTTTGAGCAAAGATTTGGTGTTTCCATGCTAGATGAATTATATTGTTAAGGTAGATTTGCTACCTTAAGTTTCTCTTTTTAAAAGTCAATTTTTAAAATGGGATAAGACTATATATAACTGATAGTCTGGGCACTTTATGTCCAACGGATGATGGGTATTTTGTGCCTGGAAAGTTCTCTATTTCTAAGAATGTACCATTGTGAAATTAATCCCTAATGAAAGGAAAATTCCTGGAGGCTCAGGCTCATATATTCTTTTCCAAAAAAAAAAATCCCTGCCTTTGACAATTTTACTGGGAAACTGACTTGAGTAGGGACCAGTTATCTGAGAGTGACTAGCTCCTATAATATTTACATAGCTCATCTCATCTAGGACAGCTCTTTACATAATAGCACCTGCATGTACTTCAATAAACAGTTCTAGATTGGATACAAGAACTACTGCTCCAATCGGGATTAGACAGTGAAGTGTAACAGGACCCTTTGCTGAGAAGAAAGACATTTCTCTCTTCATTACTTACCATGCTGGGGACTAAAAATACTGCCAGAGTCCCTCACCATCATTCCTGACTACGGTTTACTTCAATCTCACTGATTTCATAAGAACGAAACATTAACGAGTGTACAGATACGAACTACAGAAATGAATAACTGACATACAAGGTAGGGATCTGAGCAAAAGCATAAATAAATAAAAATTATGTTTCCATGGAATCATTGCTGCAGTATAATTTTTAAAAATTATTTTGTAAAGTCAATTTCATGAGAAATGTAGAATTCTCAGGATACAGTGTGAAAAGTTCCTGATATTCTTCAAAACTATGTTTATATTGGGCAGAAAGGAAAACTAACATAAATGTCTCTTAAATTTATTTTTGATTTGAAAGTTGCTGTATTTTGAATATCTTGAGTTTATACTAGACAGGTACATGTGTGCTGTATCACATTATATCCCATTATTTATGGGAGCTTTTAAATTTCTATGGCACTATTTATTCTGGAATCAGTCACAGCTTCCCTATAAGTGGCAAAAAAGATTCTCAAACTCTGAAGGGGAAGCGGTAACATATTGTAGTAGGAGGTAAAGGAACATGAAAGGCCGTATGTTCTGAAGCACCTCTCTGCAGCAGACCTGGCATGGATGAATGCATAAGACAGTACAAGGAATTTTAAAGGCACCGTGGAGTCGTTCTACTTGGAAATGAAAGGTCAATTTCCATGACTTTGTGTGGAATTGAGAGTTTCTGTTGGAGTTGATTTCTAGTTTCATTTCACTATGGTCTGAGAAGATACATAGTGTAATGTCTATTTTTTTGAATCTGTTGAGACACGTTTTGTGGCCTAAGATGTGATCAGTATTAGAGAATGTTCCATGTGCTGATGAGAAGAATGTATATTCAGGAGTTTTGGGATAAAATGTTCTGTAAATGCCTGCTATGTTTGTTTGTTCTAGAGTCCTGTTTAAGTCCAGTGTTTGTTTATTTTCTTCTTGGAGGATCTGTCCAGTTCTGTCCGTGGGGTGTTGAAGTCCCCAGCAATTACGATGTTGCTGTTTATCACTTTGTTTAGATCTAGTAGGATTTGCTTTATGAATCTGGGTGCACCTGTGTTGGATGCATAAATATTTAGGATTGTTACGTCTTCTTGATGAATTGCTCCCTTTACATTATATAATGACCATGCTTGTCTTTCTTCACTATTGTCAATTTGAAGTCTATGTTATCTGATATGAGAATGGCTACACCTGCTTTCTTTTGAGTTCCATTTGCATGGAATATTGTTCTCCATCCCTTCACCCTGAGACTGAATGAGTCCTTGTGGGTTAGATGTGTTTCCTGGAGATAGTAGACACTTGGCTTGTGTTTTGTTATCCATTCAGTTAGCCTATGTCTCTTGAGTGGGGAATTCAAGTCATTCACGTTTATTGAAAGAATTGGTAAGTGGGGTGGATTTCTGTTATCCTGTAGGGTAGAACCTTATTGCTTTATCTCTTAAGCCATTATTTTATATGGACTCTGACCTTTAGCTTTTGGATGATTTTAAGTATATAACTGGTAACTTGGATTACATGTACGTACATAACAAATATCATCTTTTAAAATTAAATACCAAAAATATTTTCCTGATGGCTTTTAAAGAAATAATGTCCTGTGTCAACAAATGTGCTATTTTTCCATTGTTGGTGAAACACTATAGTCAGGTTCTCAGCCAAAAGAAACAGGAAGAACATAGGCTATATCACGAACATTCAGATTAGATCTTCTCTTCCTACTCAGGATGTCTCCTTCAAAAGAGGCAAACTGAGGAAGTGAAGAGGAAATGGCATTGATAGCCACTCATATGACTGTCAGCTCTGCAGAGGGCACAAAATGGTCCAATTCCACAGGGAGTCATCAACATGTGTCCCTAAACACTCTAATTTTGTACCAGATGGTTTTATTCAGTATGTGCTTGGACCATAACAAGGTCAGACCTAAGGACTGCCATCTAAACTCCACTAGCCCATATCTAGCTTTGCTTCTAAAATGTAGGAAAACCTGGGTTTTTTATCAGATTTAACAAAATTACAAATTCTCCTGTCTCTGTTCCCAGCATAGCCCATATTTCTAATCCCTCCTTTTTTTCAACCACAAGTGCTATACTGATAGTTCTAATCAGGACTTTTATGTATCGAGCACCTACTACGCCCCAGCAGTTTGAAAATGGAGATTTGGGGACGAGATGGTGAGGATTTGTTACATTCTCAAAAATAAGCCATGTTATAAGAAACAGGAAATAAAGATAACTTGTGTGAACAAGGACAAATGATGAATATGGAAACAAGCCAAGGCATGTTTATATCCACTTCCAGAAGGAGAAGCCTGCCTTTGTCATGAAGGTACCTTGTCTTAATACCACATTATCTTTGAAGGCTCAGTAAATACACGGAATTGGATTTTGCTAAGACACGTGGCCACATATTCTATAGGTACACCCTGACCATCCTCAACAACCACCTGGCATGAAGAAACAATGCTAATCTTATCTCATTTTTAAAGTGAATTTAGAAACTCACAACAGGAAACAGATACACAAGTTTTTAAATAAAGGAGTATTTCTTTAATTTTGATAAGTCTCCTTAGGGATAAATTGCCCAGAAAATGACAAACTGTGTTGGACATAGGTGCTTGTGGAATACCTTGGGTTTAGTGGACTCGTGGTAAATCCAAAAGTTTAGCTGCCATTTCCAATCCACAATTTTTACCAGAATCAATTATTTCTTTTGTACAGATCTGAATTGATCACCAACATTGTTTCAAGGTTTGGAAATACTAAATATCTGATGAATATTTCAACTTGAAATTATTAGAAATGTCACTCTCTTCCTCTTGATCACAAAAGACTAATCCCTTGAATGGTTATCATCTCTGATCAATGCATCAATAAATGGCTGACGTGAAAAAGACTAAATATGGGGTCTAGTAAGCCTGGCTGATAACATGGCAACAAATGCTAAGTGGCTCTCACTACCAAACATGAATATAGACAGTTTAAAATCCTCAGGGAAAATCAGATGTTCTCCTTTCTAGTTCTAGACTGTCTTTGATTAATCATGAAAAGCATCACTGGTCATCACTCACAGACTTTCTGTTGAGCCCTAGCTTTGGTTCGAACTATGCTGAATTCAGAGGCCCAGGAGAAAATATAGGGTGGGAGAGGAGGGGATGGGGTGGTTCCCTTTATCAGGTTTCCATAGAGCACATTGTTTAACTTCCAGCTAAAGGAGGAACGTTCAGCATAACGCTGAGCATACAAGGATATCTGTGCCCTATTCGCGCTACCGACATGTCCAGGCTTTTCTTCTACAGGAGCTAAAAATGCAGAGAGCAAAGAGGAGATATAAGGTCCATACAAGGAAACAAAAGAATTGAAAAGAAACTTAAGGCAATCCTTAAAAAAAACAACAAAAAGCTCATACAAAGAGAAATAATCTTTAATGTCTAGAAATTCCAAGAAAACAAATTTATAAGTCAGATAAGAATTAACTTAGCAATGCTTGAGAATTTCTAGGATAGTTCATTCCTACCAAAAAAAAAAAAAAAATCAAGAAAAAATTTACCCAGCCAATGTCAATAATAACAGTCACCATGAGATGGTTTTGGCATTATGGAAAAAAACACATGCTTTGGAGTAAGAAGGTCTCAGTTTAAAGTTCCTGTTCTAAACCAAGTTAACCTTTCTGGGTCTAAATTCCCAAACATGAAATGGAGAACAACATGAATTCTTCCACTGCAGTAGAGTCATTGTAAATAACAATACATGGGCAAGAAATCCATGCGTTGTAAACCACAATGCAAATGATGATCAGTACTGTCATTGTAACCCACTGCATCTTCAGCAACACAAGATTTTAACCAGATATTGAAAGGCAGGAGGAGTGATTTATAATAGAATCTCTTTTCTTCTCATAACTAGATAGTTAAGATTTATTTCTTATAAAAGGAGGTTTTAACAAATTACAAAGGTTCATCCTCAAGGAGAGATTAGATGGTGGTGGTCTGGAAAGTGGAGGGGCTGAAGGGTGTTGGAGGTGAACTAGAAAAATCAGAGGAGGAAGAGAGAGTATAACTACCTTCTCTGAAGCGGTGTGCTATAATACAGACTGTGGGACAGACTTGTTTTGTTCTGCTACTGAGGGTGCCATGGAAGGGCAGATTCTGCAGATGCAGATCACAGGAAGGGAGATGGTGGAAAGAATGGTCTAACGATAAGGGCAGTTCCCAATAATAAACTGCTTCAGAGGCAGAGAGTGAGCAGCCCATCCACGGAGGTATTCAAACAGAGACTGAATTAGAAAGAAAGTTGAACTAGGTCATTTTAAAGGACCTAATATGTTTGTTCCTCCCAGTACCTGAATGTTTCCATTAAGACGTCCAAGTTTCATCCAAGTCTTGTCTTCCAACAGAGCCTTGGAAAGCTTGACATAACATACTTATTGTAAATTAAATTACTAGCCCCAATTCTTCTCTCCTCTGTAGTAGGAGCACATATCCATAGTCTTGCCATGGCCTCTTGGTGGATGGAGCGTACTTCCGTGTCCTTCGAGTCTGGGCTTGGTTGTGCGCCTTGTGCTGGCCAGTGGATGTTAGCAGACATGAGGCAGGCAGAGGCTTCCAGCGTTTCCCACTGTGCTTCTGTCGTCACTGTGATGGCTACTGCCCCTTCAGCACAGACCCAGAATGAACACGTGGAGCAGACCAACTTTGGCTAACCTCCAGATGACCTGGAGCCTATAGCAGGGCCCCTTCAACCTACATGCAAACCAGCGTATGAAATAAAAGCTTTTTTTTTATATGCCACTGAAATTCGGGGCATTATTATTTGGCAATAGCTAATTGATATAACACCTGTCACAACACATATTCTAAGGAATGAGGCAGAGTTGTCTAAGCTACATACTGGAGATTATGTAACTAAATTAACAAAATGACCTCATTAGGAACTGGTCTATCCAATAAGCCTGCTTCTTTGCCCATCAAAGCAGCATTAATAAAAGTGGCTCTAATCTATTTATCATACAAAGCTTTAAATCATCTGGGAAAGAGAATGTAAGCAAAAATTACTGTAATTACTACTGCTGGAAGGCTTAAGTATTTTCTTCCAAAGGGATGCACTCACACTTTTTAAGTAATGAGAATAGGGCAACAAACTGTTTTGAAATGTTTTTCAACAAAGACTAAATAAATTCATCCTGCCAACCACAAGTCTGTAAAATAGGCAGCTGTGTGCAAAATGGATTTTAATCAGACACAGATGAAATCACTATTTCAAAAGTATTCAAAGAGGTATTGTCTAGAATGTATTAAAAAGTCTCACAATGTAAATGTTTATAACTATATTACAACAATGCAAAATGCCACATAACCAAGTTATGTATGAACATATTTTTTTGATTCAGAAGCTCATTACAATTGAGATGTTGCTACATCAGGATGAATACTTAACTCTAATACTTGCTCTACTCTAGGAGTGTTACAGGCTTAGAACTCCTGAAGAAAGAGCCAGAGTGAGGCTGCTAGGATTGAAGCCACAGTGGATAATGGCACAAACAATACTCCACCAGCTTCTACAGGCACTACGACAACCTGAACACTTACTTCACACATAGTAAATCAAACTCTCACACCCAGGAACCATATTTTATCTCAAAAAGCATGCTTAGGTGAAAGAAGTGACATATAAAATTTGAACACCATCGGGCTGCCTCTATTATGTGGTGAGATCTGAACGTGATCCTCATTGTGGCCTTCTTAGATCATAAAGCAGCCTGGAGAAGTTATAATGAATAATATGATTTTTATGCAATGCTCATAGTTTGCTCTGTGTTCCATGTATGAAAAATACTAAAGACTAAGATTTATAACCTGGTAGAATTATGCTTTTGTACCTGTGAGAATAAGCACATCTGTCTAATATTTAACACTCTTTGTTAAAACCATGCACTGTTTATATATTGCTGCCTTTTCCTAACCATGGTATTCCTCTGCTGACGTCTTAAATTTTACTACGTCTGCTCTTTATAATCATTAATTCGATTTTTCTTATCAAGGATATATCAGAAAATACTGAGTGGGACAATTTTTTAAAAAAAGGAATGCAAAATATATTATTAATAGCTGAAAATAGTAAAAGAAATACGAAACAAATTAGGAGAATATTATTGGTAAGATATTAAAAAGATTATCATGATGCATTTTAGGAATTTTTTCCATGCTAGAAGATGACCTACCAGACAAGATAGTGACAAATTAGTGACAAATTTTAATGATGTCCTCATCATAGAGTTAAAAGCCTTCAGGCATAAGGCGATAAGACGTATATGTATTGGGCAGGGAGTGCTGCAGAAGTCACAAAAACATGCTCCACCTAAAAACGAAAGAATTGCCTCAAAAAGCCTCTACTGGTCCAAAGCAAACAAGGCTGCAGCCACCAGTGTTTGTGAATAATGCATTCTCCAATTTCCTGCCTTTTCCTGTTCATGTCCCCAGAAACTGGGTAGAGAAAAATAGGTAAAAACGTAGAACCAGCTGAGTAGTTTGTCATTAGCTCTGAAGAGGGAAAGAGGGAAGATCTGCACTTCCCGGACAAGGCGAGATGGTAAGTTTCTGGGTGGGGGAAGCTTTGATACCATCCCTGTCATCAATTAGGAACAGAAACAAAGAAGGGGCTACAACATTTGTGGCGGACATTATACAAAGACTTGACCAGAATAGAAAATGGCCCTTCCATGCCAGGGTTAAAATGGATGGCTTAACAGAATTGCTGACTCACTCAACTGAGTCAGGGAGACCTACAGGGGGCCAAGCATGACGCAGCTATGAGTGGAAGGAGACTGGATGGAGCGATACAGAGGCGTGTCTCATTACTTCTGAGACTCTGGAATTTAGTAGGACACACACCTGAGAGACAGGAGAACAATGGCAGAACAACTATGGTCAGATGAAATTTATTTCAAAAATAAATACGAAACATGTAACCTGATTCCTTATAGGACTGCTGAACAGAGGTGGACAGAGAGGAAAGCCTCTTACAGAGGCGGAGGGCAAGTGACCACTGGATGTGGGCAGGGACTCTCCTTAGGAGGGAGGCCAGCAAACCAACTGGTTCAGGAGGCTATGAGTGACAGTTAGGGGACAGGCCAGAGGGAGGGCAGCCAGCGAGGAGAGCTGAAGGCCTTCTGAGGCAACCACATATTTGACAAGACAGGAGAAAAATGCCATGAGAAAGTCAGACTCCCAGGAGAAGAGCCTTTCCAGGGTAGAAATATGAAAGTTCAGACAAAGAGCCGGAAAGTGGTGGTGGTGGTGTGGTTATGGGGAAGAGTAGTTAAAACTATACCAACAAGTAAGGAGCTGAAATAACATAAGTTAGAAGGGAATAGTCGAGAAGTATGAAAGGAAGAAGGAAAAGGCAATTAACCGAGAAAAAAAGACACTGCAGGGCATGCATCACTGTCCCGATTCCATGTATTACGGTGATGGGAGGACATTTTAAATCCCTGGGTCCTTATAGGCAACTCGATGCATCACTAATGTACTCTGCTACATGGCTGTCCTAATCACGGCTAAAACGGAGGATGTCAATGAAGGTCACCGCCAGACTGGGCACTTTTTCAGGCAGCACAAATTAGCCTGCCGGAATCCAGCAGGCACAGACAGATTCCAGGCTACCACACTATAAATCGACACGGAGCCAACGACAATCAGAAACGCTTTAATCATCTCACCAATAATGAGGTGGACACAAATTTACAAGCCCAAGTTTCAAGAAAATGAAGCAAGGTGGTGATAAAGATATTTTATCAGTGCTCTGCTATCAGCTAGTTTTATTTTATTGTAGATATTTAAATTATTTACATTTTCCATTTTAGAGGTCTGCATTTTTCCAGTTCCAATTCAATTAGCTACATTGATATACTCATATTCCCTTGACTGTTTTCATAATGCGTATTTTATTAATGATCTCAAATAATAGGCAGTGCATCTTTAAAAGTCTCCTCCCTAGAGTCTCGTCAAATGTGAGATTAGCCAGAGAGCCTCATCTTGAGAACTGAAAGTTAGTTTCCAGACCTCGGGTGCTATATTCTGACTACCTTGAAGACACACCGGGCTGGTAAATAACTGGACACGTGGTGCTTCTTGAAGGTGCTCAGATGAACTATCTCTTGAATCCGAAGCAAGTTTGAGTTTTTGTAGGAAGACAAGTTCTACCGTTGATAAATTTTTCTTCTCTGGAACAACAACACACTTGAATTCACTTAAAGCACGGCATTTAATCACATCAAATTGTGCATGTGGAGGAGGTGTGTTTAGATACCGAGTGCGAGGGAAAAAAACACGATCTTCCCTCACCAGCGCGATGTGGGTGTTCAGAAGGACCAGCGACTGCCACTGGTCATGGCCAGATGCACCCTGGACCCTCACTGCTGTGTACAGCAGTAACTGGACCTCTGCCAGAGAGGGGATGTTGACTTCCATATTTCCATGAAGAAAGTAAATCATATCAACCAAGCTAGTCTGGAATTTGGATGACAACTGAACTCCGTTTGCCAAAACTATACCAGGGATTTCTGCTTTCCAATCAAGAGAAAGCTGAACCAGATCTTGCTGGAGCAAAGGATGATTAGCATAGGCTGCGGCATCAGACTCGGGCATCAGGACACACAGGAGGTCATGACATAGCTGTTGAGTGAGGGTTTTGTTGTAACTGAATACAGTGAGTAGAAGATGCTCTGCAGAGCTCAGGAATCGAATGCTCTGTCCACCAAAGCCAATCTGAATCTCCTGCAGTCCCGAGAGAGGCAGAGCATGAAAAATGCTCATTGAGCCACAGTGATTATCTGACAGGACCAAAGCATACAAAGTTGACCGAAGCAGCAGCAAACATGCTGGCTGGGGGTCAGGTTCTGCGCAGTTAGCAACAGCAAGCCAGTAAATGCCTTTGACTTCGTCCGTGTCGCCCAAAGCTGGTAGAGAACAAGCCATATGCTCAAGAAGATCTTTTAAAGGGCACTCTTGAAGTTGCAGCATTTGGTCTGGGAATTGCACAAGGGTCTGCGTAAATGCCGAGCTCTTTCTAGCATCTTTGTACTCAAGGCGGAAAACTGAGCTTGGTGAGGAACCTGGTAAACCTGCAGCTGCAAAGGCAGAGGCCACGTAGGCCGTGGCACTCTCTGCAGGCCTAGGTCCCCTTGCTTCTTGGCTTTTGCTGCTGCCAGCATGAGCTTCAGGAAAAGAATGAGGTTCTGCTGACTGCACATGGGACTTCAAGGGCACATCCAGGGCTAAGTGCTGCAGAAATGGCATTCTTCTGATGAATGTTGTCACTTGGGAGGTGAGTCTACTTGGGGCACAGAGGCTGCCCATGAACCCAGCATGGCTGAGTACCTTTGTGCCAGCCTGGAGCAGGTGACTGCTGGTGTCTTTATAAAGATCTGAGAACTTGTGGTAAAAATATCCCAGTCCATTGTTTCCTTCTGTCCTGGTATTTATCAGTAACTCTGAAGAGCTAACCTTTTTAGCAGCTAACTCTTCCTCATCTTGAAGCTCACTACAAAACTCAGAGGCCAGTCCACCCCGAGGAACATTGCCAGATGCACTCTCCTCATGAGAAATGCTTTCAGAGAGAACAAAGGAGAGCACCTGGCTTTGCCTGGCCTGCCGGCTTCCACCATTTATAGAAACTTCTTGGGATGTGCACCGCAGCGAAGTCCAACTGGACTGAATTTCTATGTGTTCATCTTTATGAGTCATCAGCTCAGTGAAACTTGCTGACTTATCCTGAAAATCTTCTGCATCACTGCTGTAGCTTTCATTAAGAGAAGAGATTTTAGGTAGATTAAAATGTTTTGGTTCAAAATGGCCAGCACACTCAGGACAATGATATTTGCAACCACTGTCCTGCAACACCTCAGGCACTGAGGACTGATCTCTTCGCTGGTGGGTTCTTTCTTGTGATGCTGAGGAACAAGTTTTAGGGCCTGAGATGCTCCGTGTCATGGGATGACTCCAGTGGTTGTTCCGATGTACCTTCCTCCTCTCCTCTCTAGTGGTGTTCAAAGTGTCAGTGGCACATCTGGGCAGAAGCGGGGCAAGACGCTGTGCCGGGCAAGACTGCCTTGTCTGTTCAAGGTGTCAAAAAAAGTTGAAATGGGAATGTGGTATCACTTTCTGGAATTCTTTTGCACATGATGATTCTTGTAATCATTGGTTTCATTGGGTGGATTAATTTGGAAGTTAAATCAAAAGCCTCAACCACTCATAGTTTTACGTGATTTAAGAAGAGATGATCTGATTCACACATACAACATCAATTTTCTGTATTATACACTTTATAAATCACCAAGTCTTTTGACAGAAAGACACTGTATGGGATTGATGCGCAGTATCCATTTCTTGGTCTAATATTTCATTTTCTCTAAATTAAATCCCAAGATCTTTGATTCAATGTTTAAAAGCTCCAATTTAATTCCGAAAATAAGTCCATGGTCGTATGTCCAAAATGCAAAAGAAATCAGGGAATACTTAATGACAATCAGATGGCAAGGCCAAAAGAAATTCACAAGTATTCTAACCCAGGTCATGTTTCTCCCTCCTTTTGGTTCACTTCATGGGAATCCTTAATTATGTTTGCCCCAGTTAGATTATCATTACTGTTATCTACAAACTATCACCAGGGAAGGCTTACTGCATGCCTGCTACGTGCCAGGCACTGCGGCACAAACAAATGAAAGCCAACGCCTTGCTCTGCACGGGGTCACCTGCTAAGGACGTGGGTATCCAAGGAAGATCATGTCATTACTGAAGGACTGGCAGGAGTGGGTGGCTGCAGACAAAGCCAGTTAAGCCTACTGTGGAATAGCCGCCCTCCGGTTCTCTGTTTAATAATGTATGGACACCACCTGGAAGATCTCTACCACCTAGTAGTTTTTTGTTTTGGGGTATTTCTCAGTTTAGGAATATATGGCAAGGACATGCCCCTTAATGGAGGAAAATGCAAGTAAAATCTTTACAAATTGTATGCCCAAATAAATCTTGGTTTGACAATCCACCAGAGAAATAAGCTAATCAGTCAAGAGCATTTCCTTTGTACCACGGCCAACTCACAGTCTATAAAATGAACAATGTTTCAAAAACATGCAGAAGTACTCAGTTTCACTTCCAAATGCCTTATCTGATTCTGATTATATGATTCTGCCTTTTAAATGCAGACCAAGGGAAAGGATACTGTTACGAATGAAAAACTGGCAAAGCTCCACCACGGCTACGTGCCATTCAAATAAAGTCAAAGCAGTTCGGAGCTGCAGGATTCCGTTTAATTTTAAGTCCATATAATAGCTCGCCTTCCCTATTAGCCATTAATCTCACTGGGACTTCAAAATTCTAATTATGCAACTAAACATTAAGAAAATTTAATCACATGAGCATGCCATAATTTAAGGCAACCCTATCAATCTGAAAAATCATTACCTACCTCGTATTTTAGCTTACGTTGAATGGTGCCATTGTGGAGTTTCTCATTATCCTGAAAAGAAAATAAAAAGTCCTCTATATTAAATTATAGCAAGTTCACAGAAGGGGGGGAATGATTCGATTAGAAGTATTTATGGGAACGAAATTCTAAATAAGCATACTTGTCATTCAACAATGACAACTCTTCTATATAATTTATATTCTCAAGGTAAACATGACTCTATGGATCCATCTGCTTGTGAGAAAACCAAACCATTTACCCCTAATCTTAAAATTTTAAGAATAATATTAAAAACAAGATGTCCTTAGGACAGCTTTTAATTTGCAAGACAGAAATGCAATGTTCTTATTTTGACAAAAATCAACTTGTCACAAATATGTACCTTCTCAAAGGCAAAATTACATTTATACTTTGGATAATTTACAAAGCAAATTAAATACATATGGGAATTGGTAGTATTTTGGGAGAAACAGAAAATGTTATTACATGTAGGATTTTTATAAATCAAAGTAAATAAAGCATTTTTGGAGAACTTATATTCACTTAAAAAGTTTTCTCAGAATTACAAAATTATAAAATAAAGTTACTCTTGAATTAATATTATCTGCAAACTGTTAAGCTCTGCCCAGGCAATATATAATATTTTTTCTAGAATATTCCACATCTGAATTTTCTCATTGAAAAACAAGAATAAAAGACCCCACCACTACCACAATCACCATAACTTATCTGCCAGGTCATCTTGAAAAACAAACGAATGCATTGCTTGATTACCAATCGATAAAGCTCCTTCAGCTCACCTTCACCATATCTGCAGATGTATTGCTGTCTTCATCCGTCACACGACGCAAATCCTGAAGACGTCTTTGGACTTCTTCTTCAATGTAGGCATTGATCCTGAAAACAATGCAAATGGGTAAATCTGAATGCTTCTAACCACACAGGACATTCTGAGAGCCTCTCTTTACTATGCACCTCATAACATGGAGATTTCTCATTCTAAATGCCAAACGTAACAACTTGGGACCTTAAACACTTTTCTTTCTTTTTTTTGTTTTAAGAAATCTAGGGCCACATGTTTACTATCTGGGTTTTCCCCAAACGAAACAGAACTGAATAAATAATAGAATATTGGGAATGAAAAGGAGATGAAGTGATCCCATCCAAATCTTTTCTGGATTTCCTCAGTGGAGCCCCCACTGTGGGCTGGGGGAAAGCCACAGTCCCTGGGTTCAGAAGGCTTCATGGTCTCAGCTCTAACTCTGAAAGAGAACAATTCATTTGCAGGGCCTTAGTTTCCTCACACAGAAAAGTATAATATAGATGATGGTTACTTCTCACACTGCAAGGTTATTTATGAGGATTACAAAAAAAAATGTAGGTGAATATACTATCGAGGAATCTTCATCATTCACATTGAACAACATCTTGCATTCCTGCATTGTTCCTGGTCATTCTTGTCTCTCCACGTGGGTTATCTGCTCCTGGACAGTGACACCACAACTTAAAAGTCTCTACCTTCCAAAATGCCTGGCAGGAGGGCCAAGACAGAGTGGAAGTCAGAAATGGGTGACTTCTGAGGCAGTTGTCAACTGCTATCCCAAAAACTGTAGGTGAAATTGTAGGACGTAAAACTGTCAGCCTTAATCATCCCAGTGTGTTTCATCCCACTCCTGGTCTATCTTTAGATTCGTCATTCTACCTGGACGAACCAGAGAGACCAGAGAATTCTAGTTTCGTCGAAAATCATTCTAGTGGCCTAGACTGCCCAAATGGAAGTCCTATGCAGCTCTAGGGTCCCCTTCCCCAATTCTACAGACACTAATTAGATGGATTATTTTAAATTAAATGGTTTCCGTGTTTATATCTTAGCACTCTGACTAAATAAATAAATATGTAGACCTCAATAAACACAGGCATAATCCTGCAAACATTTGTGTACTACTAACCACAGAAAAATGATTTTCTAAAATACTAGGTAAAGAGATCACTATTTTAGGTGGAATAGCCCAAATAAAGTATGTTTACCTTTCAGTATTGAAAACAAAAACACGTGCAACTGAACATGAGCCAAAGACATTTACAAATTATCTCCCCTGATAGTCACTTAAATTTTAAACTAGCCCTATGGAGGATGTAGACCTAGATTTAAAGGGCTAGAGAGGCTCATGCCATTCTGAGTACATTTTGATATCCAAATGTGTATCTCCTAATACCCAGGGTTCAGGACTGCCCAGTTTCAAATGTTCTCATAATATAGACGGGGTGGAGAAAAAATAACATTTTCTCATAGGTAAGGAATGATTAAGTTGATTTATCTAAGAGCTCTAAGGCCACAGAACAACTCATAATGCCATCTAAGGTGAAAATCAAAATTTTATCTATTTGTTATCAATGACATATAAATTAACTGTCAACACAAGGTCCTTCTTCTTGGCACAATTCAATTAATTCTACATCTTTGTTCTATTCAACCTGGTCTTGCATGATTTCGTTCTGGATGAGCTTGTTTCTCTGCACCTTTTAATTCTACCTAGTCACACAAACTACAACTGACCCTTGAACAACAAAGTTTGAACTGCATGGGTCCACTTACATGTGGGGTTTTTTCCAATAAACATAGCTGGCCCTTCCTATTGGCAGCTTCTGCATCTGCAACCAAACCATGGATCAAAAATATAGTATTCACAGGATGTGAAACTCAACTTTTCCTAACCTTGAGTTCTACAGGGCCAACTTGAGTATGCATGGATTTTGGTATCCAAGGGTGGTCCTGGAGCCAATCCCCTCCCCCCAAATACTGAGTGATGACTGTACTTGCACCAAGATTCTTTGGACCCAGCTGACCAGTTTTCAATCCTTAACTTCCTTCAAATGACCTCTCACCCCACCAATGGCAGGGTAGCAGCTGCCGAAGACAGAGCACATCTCAGGCATACCTGTTACTTGCTGCCCTTGATAGATCCCTCCATATGCAAACTGGCCAATACAGGTACAGCGAGTTGTTAAATAACATCGAATGAAAGGCATGGAATCAGTGTAAATGTCCAGTACCTGTCATCCATCAGGGGGCCCAGGTGAGATTTTTCGGCACTGAATGGCAAGCTAGAAGCAGCAGCCTTCCCCTCCACGGTCCCATGATGACCTTTCTGAACACCATCGACCTCACAAATCTTCTGCTTCAGCTGCTGGATTTCATGCTCTAACCTACAGAGATGGGAGCCACATCATTCATTCACTGATAGTATTTCCTGACCATCTTCATAGTGTGAGACACTGTTTTAGAATCCATGGGAATACAGACAAAAACTCCATGTATAAAGAGCTTTATCTTCCAGTAGAAAAGGTGCCACATACCTATATCACCTTCTAGTACAATAGGTACCACATACCCACAGACAGGCCAAGCTTGCCAGTAAATATGGCCCCAGGGAACTTAAGACTGCAGCCCACTCGCTGGGTGAACTTGGGCAAGTTATTTAAATCTGGGTCTCAATTTCTTCATGGATCAAATGAGAGTCAACTAATCTCTCCATTCCTTCAGCTCCAAAAATCAGAGATTCTTGCTTCAGATGTCGACACATTATGATGCTGCCAGCCCTCTGGTGTCACCAGTAGCAACCTGACTGCTCTATCCTGAACACAAACACCAAGTTCTTAACTCTCAGACATGTGATCACAGGGTCACCAAGGGTAAGCCCTCATAGGATCTGTAGGAGACAGTGCCCAGCTTCACTCAGCCCTTCATCTGTCTACCAATTGGCTAGTACTTCCTGAGCATCAACTTGCAGGACATATAGTATTTTCATAAGAGGAGGGAGTAAGCAACAAAGAATGATGTAAAGAGCCAGGTGGTAGGTAGGCAGACGATCAGGGGACAATATTAATAGGGTCTCAGCAATGGCAAGGAAAACCAGTAGGATGTGAGCAGGTAATTAGCCATGTTTACAGTTAAGACTCCTGTTGGGGTTGTCGAGATATGTTTCATGGGTGAGGCAGTGGAAAAGACTCCACAGAGCAAAGAGGGCGTTGAGTGGGTCCCTGAAGCCTGAGTGAGATTCATATGGGTGGCAAGGGACAAGCAGGACATCCCCAGAAAGGCATTTCCACATGAGGAACTGGCCTGCCTGTGCGGCAGCCCCATGGCCAGTAGACAAGAGAGCCAAGTGGTGAATGCGCCTGGACCTGAGTTGCAGCTCTGCCACTTTCTAACTATGTGACGTTAGCCCCCAGTGGCTACACCAGCATCGCAGGCTTCAATTTTTCCATCTATAAACTAGAGATGATGGCACTCTTAATTGAAACAGTGAACAACGCACATATGGCACTGAAAACAGAGTTACATAGGGTTAATCTTCATGGTTTACATCGTGACTATTACTATTATCATCATTATTATTAAAGAACTCTGATGAGATAATATCATTAAATGTGGGTATTAACAGTTTGCCTCTGTTATCCCTGCCACAGGGACAGGGGTACGGGAGGCTTTTCTAGTTGGCCTGCTTGATACATGTCGGTGGGGCAGCTGGAACGAGCAAGTGGTAGAAAAAGAGGCAATAAAATGGATTAAACCTTGTTCACAAGGCACTGAGAAGCCAATGGGAAAGCCAAGTTCAGGGTAGTTATCCAATCTGGTCCCACATGAATTTAATATTTCACACTTGTGGAATTTCAAAAGGGGCCAAGTCAGGCTGCATGGTGGGTCCTGGCTTAGCCATGAGAACCCTGAGAGAAAATAAAACACAACACAACAGACACACCTACAGACAGCTGCAGGGGCATCACAAAGAGCCTAGAATGTGTCAGGCTGAGTTAGGTCTTAGCAAAGTCTATTTCATCTAAATTTCTGCAGTGAACAACCTGCTTTGTGTGGCTTCTGGAGGAATGCTGACATTGGGTAATCACTTCCATGGAAATCACAATACTATTATAGAGTATTAATATTAAATGGCCGGTTGACAAAAGCCGGGGACATCAAGTTAAAAGCTCAGGCTGCATTCTTATTGAACACTGCAGGATACAAATTGAGAGAGTGTGCCCCCCACCACTTGAAATTTCCTGGGGCTGCAGGTTTGTCCAGCAATTTCATTTACATAACATACCTGCAATCTTTTCTTAAATCTCCAACCTATTTCTCTGAAATAACAGCATCATGGTTTTTGATTGTTATTTTGTTGCTGTTTAGCCTGAGGGAATTACCAGAGAGCAACTGAAAATATAATCCTCACAATAAGCTGATCATTTGAAAGGAGGTTGTCCTGACCTTTGCAGGCAAGGTGATGGGCAGAGGCTTAAAGTAACACCTCTGAGAAGGTCTTGCCTCCTCACCAGCAATTGTCCCCATCCCCCTACCAAATGCCAAGCAGGGGTCTTAGAGGCCAGCAGACTGGACTTGTGAGAAGTCCTCTCAGAAGGTGCCGTGGGTGGGAAGACAGCAGGGTTCCAGGCCTTCCAACCTCAACAGACCAAAGGGTCTGAAGCTAAGAGAAAATTCACAGACTCCTGATCTCATCCACCCACTTCTTGTACAGGTGAGGACACTGAGGCCCAAAAATGAAAGATCCTGCCCAAGGTCATCTAGGCAGGCAGGGGCTGGGCCAGGGTGTGAATCCTCCTTGCAGGTCTCCAGCTGGGTGAGGTGTGCACACAGGGCCACCAGCCTTCCTGGGAGTCTTTCCCTCCTGTCCGCAGGGCTCTAGAAAGGTGTTCTCAAATTCATGTACTTAGTCATTCTGAGAACACACTGTCTGGTAAGCATGGTGACAGGGAATAGGTGGGGAAAGGTAAACACTCTTACCTTACCACAAAAAGAGTTGATTGTTGCCTAATTTTATTTTTCACAACACCAAAAATATCAGTAAATCAACAAATGTGCTTGGATATCTCACTGTGTTCAGAGTGTGGTTTGTTGGTTTGATTGGTTGTTTTTTTAATGTAGAGTCCTGAGGCCTCCTCTCAAATACTGTGACTCAACAAGGATGAGGAAGTATTGATTTTGAGCTCCCACCAGGTTTTGAGAATCAGCACATTATATGCAGCTCATGAGCTCTGGGAATCCACAAGTGCTAGTCACCAGGGAAGAGGTGAAGCCACTGGTGAGGAGGGCAGGGGAGGGGACAGGAGAGGAGGTGAGGGAGGAGGGCGGGAGGAAAAAAAGTAGGGAGAGAAGGAAAGAGACAGGGGAGGGGAGGGGAGAGAGGAAGGGAGAAGGCAGGGCAGAATCAAGGTGGAAGCTTTCTTAGTCTTATGCATTTACCAAAATAGTAAATGAAACACACACATGCCACAGGTCAGTGTGATGATGGACAAGAGGTTTGCTTTTGTCTATGTGTTTTTTCCAACTTTAGGCCAATGATTCTAAAACAAGGATCCTAAAGAGAAGTAAAAGAATGTTCGGAGTACTTTTCTCAGTGTTGGCAAAAATAAACATTTGCCTATGTATTAGAGAATAGAAAAACTAAAAGAATCACTTTTTTAAAAGGCAGTGAGAAACACACCCAATGGGAGTAATAAAAAACGTCAATCATTTGGCACCCACTGCGTGCTGCACTCTCCCTTCCTGCACCTCACCTCTCCCGGTCCTTCTCCAGGGCTTCCTGCTCAGCCTCCAGGCTGGCCCGGAGCCCCGACTGCTCCCCGCTGCTGCTGTGCAGAGTGGCGAGTTTCTGCCTCTGCTCCTCGATCTCCACGCCCAGGGTGGAGCGCCGCTGCAGGGCGGAATGCCTCCTCTCCAGCCTGGCCACCGCCCGCTCCAGCGCCTCCCTCTGCTGCTTCTCCCGTGATTCCAGAATCTCCTTTTCCTTCTTCCTCACTTTCTCCTCCTGGCGCGCGATGTTGGCAGTGAATTCAAAGGTGGCTTGGAGCTTCTGCAGCTGGCTAGCATTGGCTCGGTACTGTGCAAGCTGTTCTTCTTTTTCCTCAATTTCTTTCTCGACTTGATAAAGAGTGTTGTCTAAACTGAGAGGGCCTCTGTCGAGGATTTCAGACGCTCTCTGCTTTTCTTCCAACAGCGTTGGCAAATGATTTTGCAGGAGGTACTGTAGCTGGCGTTCTTTATATTGCAGCCTGTACTCCACTGGCTTTATTTTCTCTAAATCTGGAGCCCCCTGGGGGACCGTGGCGACGCTCTCATCACGTTTTCCCAATAACCCAGACTCTTCGTCGTTGCCACATTTTAAACGTTCTAGGATCTCCTGCTCTTCTTCGACTTCTTTTCTCAGGAGGTCTTTCTGCTGAACCAGGTCCCTCTCCAAGTCCGCCAGCTTGATCAGCTGCCTCCTCTTGAACTCGAAGAAATGCTGCTGAGCCTTTTCCAATTCCTCGCCGTCCTCGTCCCCGCCGGCGCGAGCCTCCTTCGCCCGCAGGAGCCACTCGCGGATGCCCTCCAGGTCCCGCTGCTCCTCCTCCACGCGCTGCACCTCCCCGCGCCGCAGCAGCCGGATCATCTCCTGCCTCTCCCGGAGCTGCTCTTCCAGGTGGGCCACCAGCATGACCTGCTCCTTTTCTTGCTTCTCCAGCCTCTTCTTTTCCAGTTCAAGCTTGGCACACTGCTCGTCTTTTTCCCTCTGGAGCCGGTCCAGCTCCTGGAAGATCTGAATCTTCTCGGCCTTCTCGTTGTCGTTGAGTTCTCGGAGCCGCTGAAGCTCTTCCTGGATGCGGAGAAAGCTCTCTTCTTCTTGTCTCTTCTTCTGCAGCTCCATCTCCTGCTGCTCCCTCAGCCTTTCCTCTTCAAACTTTTCCTTCTCGGCAAGCAGATCCTTCAGCTTGTTCTCGATGTGGAAGCTCCGGCGTTTGAGGCTCTCCTCCTGCTTGCGGATCTGCAGCTGCACGATTTCCGTCTCCTTGCGCTGCGTCTCCACCTCCTGCTGCATCCGCTCCAGCTCGGCCTTGTCCGACTTCTGCTTCTCCTCCATTTCTTCGATGAGTTTCCTGAAATGCAAAGTCTTGACTGATCATTATTTGAGCACCATGTTCGAATGTTGCTCTAACTTCTCCCTAACTGAAATGTTCTGAACATGCATATACAACATAAAGCCAAAACGTCATTAAAATAAAAAAGAGAAGGAACTGCTCTCCTTTTAAATTTTCAGCAGCTTCCTGTTTAATTTTGTTTTTATTCTTTAACAGTCCAACGTATCATCTGCCTAAGTCTCCTGAAGTAGCCTCTGATATCATTTCTTTGTAGAGCCTATAATCATAATGTCTTATGCATGATATAATTTAAAAAGCCCCCTGAGCTCAAAGAGAAAGAACCATGGCCAATTTAAATTTAAATGTGAATAATTTTATTCGGCCCAATGACTAAAACTCAACAGAAGTTCAGTTACAAGACGACATTAAATAAAAATGCTTATGCTGTCCTTAACTCATTGGGGTCAAATATCAAAGTCAAGATAATCAACAGTTCATTGTTCCAGCTCAAACAACTACATGCTATTTAGCATTTAATCACTAGTTTGGGACAAACGGTGATCACCAAATGGCCCAAAATATTAGTTTATTAGTGCATAACACTGAAAATAACTGGAGTCTCCATTAGAATACTCAGATGCATGATTCTAGGGGTTACATGTTACGTTTTCTCTGGAAGAACAAATGATCTTCCCTGGGTGCTGTGTCAAAGTTTCAGGACTGGGATGGCCTCCAAAGCAAGAACACAGAGTATGAGGAGGGATACGTGGCTTTCATCTCCTGACCCACCAAACATCTCTCCTGCATGCTACATTAGTTTAACTGAAAACTAAACTAATTCATTTGTGACATTTAAACTCCACATTCTAGAAAATAAATATCTAGTTTGCAAATTTTCTATGGCCTTAGTTTCCGTTCCAGTCTCCAACCTTGGTCCATTTCTTAGTTTGTTAAATAGGACAGGAAAAAAAGGAGAAAATCGGTTTTATCAGACAAAGAGTTATTTCAGAATATACAAGGAACTCTCCAAATCAATTAAACAGGCAAACATACACACGCAAACACACACACAAACACACACACACACATACACAGAGAAAAGTGAGCAAAGAATATGAAGAGGAGAATTGTAGACAGGGAAATACAAATGCTCAAACAACATAAGAAAAATATTTAAAAAGGGGGGAGGTATAAGGAAGAGAAATTGTCATTCTCTTGGCTTTTTAAAAACTCAGAGGATACTATTAACAGAAGATATACTTTTGAATTAAATTAAAAAAATATATATTTGATGTATTCAATTGAATTGGTGTATTCAATTTGCATACTGAGTCTATTCCCCCTTTCTCACAAATATTTGAACAGTTTAAAAAAAAAAATAAACATGAAGTAAAACCAAGAGTTAAAAAGAAATGACGTATAGACATAAGACATGTAAATAACAGATGGAGCAAGAGGGAAGAACTGAGACAGACACAGATGAATTCGGTCCAGGATATCGACACAGGACTCCACAGGCTACAAGAATGCTGAAACTCGAACCCCACCAGGCTTACCTTTTAGTTTCTAATTTTTCAAGTTCTTCACGCTGTTGCCTCTCAAATTCAAGTCTAATAAAATCAAATGAAAATGAGTCACTTCTCTGAAACAGCTTTTCTCTCTCTCTCTCTGTATATAGAGTTATATATTACAAACAGCATCAGTTTTTCAACTATTTTTAATTACCATCGATTAGCAAATTTAAAATGTATTCTTTGCTCTATGACTATGATTAGAAATTAGACATACTTTTGGGTGCTTGAACTCAGACTGAAAAGAACAGATTTTACTTGACAGAAAACAAACAAAAAACACTATTGAAAAAGCAAAGTTAAACGAGACTTCTAAATGATAAGCATGTCTACTCCATGCAGCTTAGTCACTGATGAATATATAAAAACAGAGAATCTCTACCTTAGACAGATGGGTCCTTTTATAGGGAAAAGACTGTCAGGGAGGTAGAGAAAGAGCACAGACATCAATTAAGAAAAAAATTTAACAGGAGGAAACATAAGGAGAAAAGCAGTAAGGTACTTAAAAGCTAACAGCCATGTACAAATTGAAACATCTTTCTGTAAATATCACTTTTTCTCAATAATTTCATGAAACAAATACTCCAAAAAGGTAGCTCTGTTATGTTTTACAGACTTCTCATGCTAATCATAATACTGATAAAAATTATATACCGATAATTAAAAATAATAGTCAAAGTCATATTTTTACTACCTTATAGATGGTTATGCTGCACACAGGTTCGTCAAGATCCTCTATAATTAGTAGTCATGTAATATAGGAGTTACTGAGGGTCATGAGATCGTGAGAAGATTTACCACAGTGTTTGCAGAATAAAGGGATCTAGGTCATTGGGAATTTTAAAACAACTTGCTAAAATATTGATAACACAAGCTGATTTCTTCTCAAATATCAGATTTAATTATTGCAAGGTTTCACTATTCCTATTAAACAGCATGAACTGTAATTTTTAAACATTTTCCTGTTGTGGTAGAAGAGCAGCTATAGCTAAAGAGTTGAACTATGGAAAAATTTAACATAAATCCTCTGTGGGTAATGTGTGAATCCATATTGGCAACAGAGTTGCTTAACAATTAGGTAACGACTATTTCAAATAGTTCTCTTTCCAACTTAATTTGGGCTAATAATGAGATTAAGATGTCTGGTGGCTTTCATAAGTAGAACAGAGGTACCTACTACTTAGCAGGTACTGCGATGAGTGGTTTACACATGTTATCCCCCCATTTGTCTACCCAGCAAACTCTGAAGGTAGCAAATAGTACCTCCACTTTACAGATGAGGAACCCCAAGGCTTAGATACGTTAAACGACTTGCCCATGGTCATAGTGCTAACATATGGCAGAGCCAGGATTTGAAACTATGATAGCCTGCTCCCAAAATTCCTGTTAACTCATTTTATGAGCAATGTTCAAATTTGTGATATAAAACAAAAGTATTCAATCCTTCACTGAAACTTGTTAATTAGGCTTCTATGTATCCTACTGCCAAATGAAAATAATCTGTAGCTTATTATAGACATTGTCATCTATGAGAAATCAGTCCCATAAATGTATATGAAAAGCATTTGCCAGTTATGGAGGCCAGCCCATAGGTCATTACATTAAGCAGATTTAGTATTTCATTAAAATTAATATATGACCATTCTCTTTCATTTAACAATAAACAGAACCTTGGGGAAATTTTCAAGTTGATATCTTCATACTTCAGTATAGAGTTATATATAGTCTTTCTAGAGATATTTACATAGCTAAAAAGAATCACTGGATAAAATACCACTCTGTCACCCAGCCTGAAGTACAGTGGCATCATAGCTCACTGCAGCCTCGAATTCCTGGGCTCAAGTGATCCTCCTGCCTCAGCCTCCTGAGTAGCTGGGACTACCAGTGCATGCCACCACTCTCAGTTAATTTTTAATTTTTTGTAGAGATAGGAGCTCACTATGTTGCCCAGGCTGGTCTTAAACTCCTGGCCTACTCACTCCAAGGTGAGTAGGCCTCAGCCTACCAAAGTGCTGGGATTATAGGCATGAACCACTTTGTCTAGTCCCAAGAATCACTGGATAAAATACCTTTAATACACCAGGGACTTTCCCTAATGGGATTGTTTTTATTCTTGATTTTTATTTTCTGTAAACAATAGCTTAACATGCCCAGCAGTAGACACTGCTTTGATAATGTCACATGTGCACAGTCAAAAGCCAAACTCTAGGAGAGCTCAATAAAAGCAGATTTTGGCTTGCTATGGGAGTAGTGACAAGACACAAAGCTCATGAGGACAACAGCAACCAGATGGTGAAGGACCTTGGTAGGCTCAGGGAAACTGATGAAAGAAGAATCCAGCCATTCATTCGGGTCTCTGACTCTACATGGAAAGGCCTTGAAGTCTTTCCTAGGTGCATCAGCTCTCAGGTGAACTTTCATTAGAATGCTAAGAACAGTACCTTGTAGACACAATTGGAATTTCTACACCAGTATCTCCCCCTCATCCCTTTTACAAATCAAAGTCAGGTTATCCTGAGGTAGATGGACTTAACATACACAATTCAAGGTGTGTATGTCAAAATGGGGGTGGGGTGAAATGGCAAGAAGTCTCACATGCAATTTAATCTAGAAGGTTGTGAAATTAAACCCTCTAAAGTAAAAGGCAGAGTTTATAACATAAATATCCAAAACACCCTGGGAATGGTTTCCTAATAAACTTTCAAATCCCTAGTCTAGAAAGTATTCACTTAAACTTTTCAAAAAGCCAGCCTTAAGCCCTTTTTGTATTGCAAATGGAAAGTGCCCAAAGAAATAATGATTGCTTTAAAGAAAAAAACAGTAAAATCTGAAACCATAAGCATTTTCAGTAGGTTTCTCCCCAGCCTATTTTTCTCATAACAGTGATACACCGTGCTCTAAAAATGATGGCCAAGACCACAGGTATTAAACCTGGAAACTTTCCTGATCAAGCCAGAAGATCACAAGCAGTTTGAACTGGATGGGGACTCAAGTGATCCTACATTCAACTCAGCACACACCCTACATCCTGCCCCCTCCCTCCTACTTTTCAGTCCAGGAGACTGAGGCCCACAGACTATGAGAGAAAGGCCCAGTGTGACTTCCTCTTTAGAAGAACCAGGAGTCAAGCCTACCTCTTGCAACTCCTCACCCATCTACTCTAGAATTGTTTCATTTCTCGACCAAATCATGGTATCTTTTATCTCACAAACAGCCTCCCAAAAGTTAAAAATGATCCATCATTCCAAAAAATAACTCTTCCTATTGGACAAACCAGAAGAGTGCACCATAGGAAATTTTCCTGCTACTTCATTCAGCCATGCATTCCACTCACAACTAACCTCACCAAGCTCCTGCCAGATTCAAGGCGGGACTGTCAGGAGAATAGAGAATGGACAAAGCGCCCTTGGGCATTCTTGAGAGAGGGAATCATAGTGAAAGAAACTGTGCACATATATCGATCACACAGAATGTGATGAGCCCAAAAAGAAAGGCACATTATCCACAGGGGATGGGGCGGAGGGAGAGCATTTATGGCTGCAGGGATGACAAGAGGCCTCGCAGAGGAGGTGTTGTCTGATCGGAGCCTTGACAACTGAACAGAATTATGATAGGCGTAGGGTGGGGGCAAATCCAGTGGAAGAAAAATAGGAAGAGAAGACAGACAATTAGGAGGTACACAGAGGAAGCCGTGTAGAGGCTCGCCTGGCTAGTACACAGATGAAAGAAAGGGAAGTGATGAGAAGCAAAACTGGGAAGTTAGACGGTGGGCAGAATGTCCAAGGTCCAGCCGACACACTCTTGGGGGCACCTTCCTGGGCAAACTTCCCTTCCCCCACCCTGTGCAGCCCCCATCATGGGCCTAAGCACTGCTGAGTTCAGCAAAAACAAAAACAAAAAAAACCCAAGCCGCTGCCCTCATCTGTCCTAGAGTGGGGGGCGGCTAACTAATAAATAATGAGTATGTTACACGATAAGTGCTATGAAAAAGCATAAAGCTGGGGAAGAGGATGGATTGAGAGGGGACATTCAGAAGAGAGCTGCATGAAGAAAGGGAGTGACCTTGAGGATGTGTCTGGTGCTGACACGAGGGAGGAACCAAAGAGAGACCAGGAAATGACGTGAGCCGTGCACTGGGAGCACAGCAAGATGGCGTGGTGAGAAAAGATGAAGCCAAGGAGAGTGGCAAGAGGAGAGCAGGGAGCCAGGGCCTCAGAGATCACAGAGGGTAGGGGCTGACCCTCCTCCACCAGGACTCCTTGAGGACAGAGACCCCCACCTTGGCTGACTGTATCCTGAGGGCTTTCTGCAAGGCGATCAACCAGTGATTACTATGACATGAGCTTCAGAGCCAGAAGCCCAGTATTGTGGAATTGTATAACATAAATGCACCATGATTTATGCACACAACCTCATGTTGCTGGAAATGAACATGGCAGACGATTCTGAAAAAAGTTTGGTGGGATCTATACTGGGTAGCCCGAGAAGAGGTTAGTTTAAGGAAAGAAAAGCTGTGCACACTTGTGGCCAGAAAGAAAAGAGAGCAGAGAAGGGAAGTCTGAAGATGCAAAAAAAAGACTCATAAGATGCACCACAGTTCATCTGCTGTGATAATACATGGCTGAAGTGAAGAGCTTTGCAAATCTGCTTTATACCTTTGTACACCTTTGAGATCATGCATGTGAAAGACAAAAGACAACATGCTAACATGTCTATCCAGGCAACGCTTGAAATGTGCCCCGGTCTGGAGGTCTCAGGGGGCACCTTCTGTACCTCCACCAGCCTGTCCACCACTCCCAGCTGGCCTTTACTTTTCTAGTCTCCAATCCAGTGGCTCATTCCTTCCTTTCCTTATTTATCCCCTGACATTTATCGCCCCATTCTTCCCGTTTCTTTAGTTTAAACAGCAGCTGGCACCAAGTAAAGAATTATGCTGACAAAATAACAAGGCAGACAAAGATCTATATAAAAGAATTAATTGCAATGTCATCAACAATTTACATGGAAAAAAAGAAATAGTTCCAAGTGTCCTTAATCGTTAGGCAAAAGTTAAATTATGATATAAACATAGAATGAAGCATCATGATCAGTGGCCTAGGAAAAAGCTCACAACAAAATGTTGAGAGAAAAAGCAGAATACAGAACTGTGAATCTAGTGTGATGTCAATTTTTTTAAATACTCTACATGATGGATAATTATGATATCTGATGTACAGTATATGTACTTTAAAATTAAGCAAATATTATAAATGTAAACCATTATTTCTTAGTGGAAGGATTACGGACATTTGTGATTATTCATTTCTGCATGTTTTATCTTTTTATAACAAGAATTTCATTTTACAATGAGCAAGACTACCTTTTAAAAATTTTTTTAAATCTACTTTGATTGTAGCCATCATTTCACTTCTGTTTTACTTCTATCGATCTCTGGTTCATTTCCATTTGTTTCCAGCAACAAAGACAATTAACTTTAGGTCATGAGATATGGGAGTTACTGATGGTGACTGAACATCTGATGACGCTGACTTGGGAAACAACTATTCAAGGTTAGAATTATAGTCTGTGATAAAAGAAAGGGATGGAAATGCCTTATTGGGGAACAATTCCCATATACACACATTCAGTCAAGAATTATTCCTTAAACACTCACTTAGCAATGGGAATATAGTATTGAGAAAATCAGACCCCTTCACTTACCACTAAGTACAGAGACCAAGAGTAGACAGTTTAACCAACAGACACAATCACCAACTATTTAAAGTGCTAACAAGGAAAGATGGAGGATGCTATGAGTGAATAGCCAAGGAGATGAAATTTGGGCTGGGGATAGTAAATCCTCTTTGAGGAAGCGACATTTAAATGGAGTCTTAGAGACTATGTAGGATTTGGTCATGAGAAGAGCTGGTGGAAACATGGACTACTCTCTCAGCAGGAGGGAACGGCACATGCTGAGAGTTGGGAGCAAGAATGGATATGTATAACTGGAACCCTTGACTGAATCAGCAACGTGACCTAATCAAATGAGTTAATACATTACAGAAAGCTAGTGACATGTTATCAAGTTAATACAGTATGTTCCTTCAAATGAAAATCATGCTGTCATGCAGGACTGTGGTCCCCAACCCCTGGGCTGCAGACAAATATTGGTCTTGTGGCCTGTTAGGAAACAGGCACAGCAGGAGGGGAGCGACTACCAGCAAGTGAAGCTTCATCTGTATTCACAGCCGCTCCCATTGCTCACCATGTCCCTCTGCACCCCTCACACCCCCTCGGAAAAATTGTCTTCCATGAAACCAGTCCCTGGTGCCAAAAAGGTTGGGGACTGCTGATGTAGGACTAAGAGGAAAGCTACTGTCTACTGTTGCCCATAACAACCATTCATCATTTCACCAGGAAAAGTCTCATTTGCTCAGCTGACTTTTACAATTTAGCTTTAAATTGTGCAATTACAAAATAAGTGAAGTACAAATGTAGCCCACTACTCCGATAATGTAATCTAAAGTAACTGAATAAAGACAGATTGTTCTTCGAATTCAACAGCTCATCTTTCTGGCTACTTTGAAAACAGAAAACACACAGGAGCTCATCGTATAAAGTGGCTCACAGTGGAATAATGTTCAAAAACAAAAAAGAAAAAAAAAACAAAGTCGGTAATTAACACTGATCTCAGTTAATGGAGGAAGAAGCCCACTTCTTTCAGTGGCTTTCATCACAAGTTCTCCAAGATTGTGTATCTTAACAAGCTATTTAAGGCAATCTATAGCAACTGTAAAGTTACTAAATGGTCCATAAAAAAGCAAGACAACTGAAACCAAAAACTGAAGAAGAAACCAGCCTTGCAGCAAACTAAACTTTTTAAAAAATGGTAAGGCCCAATAAAATAAACCAGCAGAGATAAACACAGTAAATAACCATCAACTAAAACCCAGGCTAACTACCAAAGTACCAGCAACATAAATATTGCCAAGTACATGTATAAAACGTCTGTGCTCAAGGTCAGCAAGAAAGAACCAGGATAAGACAACTTATAAAGTAGCAGAAAATGAGCAAGAATAGGAGAGAAAAGTGTAGCTAGCAGGGCACTGTGCCTGCAAGGAAACGTGTTCTTCCCTCCTAGGACATGCACGGGGACTATGAACTCATCTAGAGGTGCAAACTTTGTCAAGAATATCTCTAGCAATCCATGAGCAAGGTAGGTTTTTCCATCTGTTTACATCTTCTACAATTTCTTTTTTTAGTGTTTTGTAGTTCTCCCTGTATAAGTCTCTTACATCTTTCATTAAATATATTCCTAGATATTTAATTTTCTTTTAGGCTATTGTAAAAGGAATTGCGTTTTTGATTTGATCTTCTGCTTGACTGTTGTTGG
>NW_012139747.1:5107531-5185224 GCF_000956105.1 Propithecus coquereli
AATATCTCTAGCTATGAGCAGATTCTATTTCTGAAGCCCCTTCTACATTGCTATGAAGAAAGCAGGAAAAGTGAATTCCTCTTGATTCACATTTATTAGATGTCTATTAAGTTCCAGGTACTATGCTGTGCATCGCGTGAACAACAAACTAGATTTTGTGTCTGTTTCCTGGAGGCTTACAGTCATCTACAATGAAGGATGTGACCCTGTTATGGATGTTTTCCTTCTCCCTAATGTGACATATTTAACCTCCTAGTTTAGTGAAGGGAGAAAAGGAATGAGGAAGGGAGGGAGGAAAAGGAGAGAAGGGAGGGAGGGAAGGGAGTAACCATGGAAAACCACAAAGATTTAGCTACAAATCTCTTCATCCCAATACCTTGTGATGGTCGAAAACTAGACAACAAAATGCATACCAGTAGAATTTAAGTTAAATAAGATACGGAATATCCATACATTGGAATATTATATGGACATGAGAATAATGTACACAAATGTTTGAGAGGAAAAGAAATACTAAATGCAACAAACTCTTTTAAGTCCAGTATGAACCCATCTTGGTAAAAGATGTAAAATATAAATGTATATATATAGAAATGTGTATCTACACACACACACACACATACAGAGAAAGAAAGACAGATAGTAGACAAGAGCTATAGGCTAGAATATTTAGCAACATGTTAACTCTGCAGTAATTTCTTTTTTTGCTTGTTTGTGATATCTAAATTTCCCATGACAAACACATTAAAATAAAGAACTAAAGTATAGCTCAACTGGCTTCTTGTCCTGATGGGCGATGACGTCAGGCCATCCTCAGAGCCGGGGCCTTTCCTGGCCGCAGGCTCAGTGCTGCTCTGATGCAAACTTAAGCCCTTCTCAGACCACTACGCTGCCCAGATGACACTCCTCAGGTGCCCCCCCAAGTGCAGGGTTGATCTTGACTTCTGATCTTTTTGGGTCTAACTGGGTTTGAAACCTAGGTGCTTCTCCTCTTCAGAATTTAATGATTCAAACACATCCATTTAAATGGGCTCACCGCTGGTTAGTGCTCAGAGGAGGCTAATGCGCCAGTGAAAAATTCCTGCATTTTCAAGACTGAAATGAGCTTGGAAGTTATCTAATTTTGCTTTGAGCACCTTCAAGAAGCTGTGAAAGCTTCCACGTCCTGCCAAATTAGCTGCCTGTTTGCAGTCTCAGAACAAGGCAGAGAACGCCGAGCAGTCGGCTTGGTTTCTTCTTAAGGACTCTGTGCCAGCTGAGGAGGAATGTTTCCCCTGCAGGGAAATTATCTCCTGGCAAAGACCCTGGCTGGGCACTTCTCCAAAGTGGAGTTAACTCCCAAAGGAAGTCACCAGGCTGCTTTGCCTCTTCCAAAAATTCTCTGGCACTAAGTATCACGCATGTGTGTGTACAAAACACAGTTTCCAGGGAGCTTGAGGTGTGGGCCAGCAGTAAGTTCCAAAACTATGTTCTAACTTTATGCACCCAGTTGGGCTGATATAATGTTCTTGGGTAGCAAGGATTTCACTTGTAAAACTCCAAATTGAACTATAATTCAGAGCATGGGTTTTGTTTGTTTGTTTTTAGACATGGACTATTTGAAAAATTAAGAAGTTGCTTGCTGAACACAGAGAAAAATCAGGTTGCTCTGAAGATAAGTTGGATCTTACCGGATACAATAATTTGCAAACCAGCCATAATTCTTTCAGAAAGCTTTGCTCTGGGAAAAATTGAGTACTACGCAATAATTTTTTAGTCTATTGAAAAACACATACTCACAGCTACACAATACCAAAGAAACCAAGAGGTATGTTAATTTGCAATAGTTAAGAACGCCACCAAACATGTGGGAAGTATAATCTGTGTGGATGAGCGACTCACAAAGACAGGGGCCAGGTAATGTGAAGGTACTAAAAAGTGAAAATGGCCCATTTGAAGCCCAAGGCACCTGGACACCTATGAGCAGACACATCCTTTGTGCTGAGAGCACATCTGCTGGCCAAAACCTACAGATCAGTGAACATTAGTGAAGCGCCCACTATGTGCGAGCTTCTGGAGATTAAAGATGAGTAAGGCATGGTCCCTGCCCTCAAGAAATCTACATCAATTAAACCCAAGCATCAATTAAATGAGTTTGAAAAAAGCTATGATACAAGCATGCACAAAATGCCTGCCAGAGGATAAAGAGGGAGCATTTGGCTCAAACTGGAGATGCACAGAAAGCTTCCTAAGGACACAATTCTTACACTCAGAAGATGATGACTGGCCAAGGAATGAAGAGCAGGAAGGTTTTACAGACAGTTTTACAGATCCTAGAGGCCTAGAGGCCTAGAAAGAGGCATTATTCACTTAAACCAAAAGATTTATAAAGTTCAAGGCGGAAAGTGACTGAAGATAATGTTGCAGGACCAAGTCATGGGTGATCAGGTTGGAGCTGGAAGTCACCTTCTAAGGGTTCTGAGGGGCCACACTAGATGCTGGGAAGAGGAGAGGGTCTTGGAGGAAGAAAGGGTCACCCTGAAGGGCTAAGGAGGTGTGGTGAGCTCCACCTTCAGGTCCAAGGCTGGGACAGGACTCCAGGGCAGTTCCATAAGTCTCCCTTCTGCCATCTCATAGAGGAAGTCAGGAATCACTGTCAGGGCCATGACAGGCAGAACTCTGCAGTATTTGCTGTTTCTCACATATTGACCACTTTGGTCATTTAAAGAAAAAAATCTCTCCTATATGTTCTTCCATAGTGATGGGCAGCAAAATCCTCAGAGGGAAGAGGCCCCACAGGCTTGCTGGGGTATGGGTGGGGACAGCAAGGGGCAGAGGCCTGGGAAGACGGAGTCTCTATGTTAAGTCATCTTGGAAAGAAAAGAATCCCAGAGGGTTAGAGTGGGCGATGATTGCCATCACCTGACAGAAGGCAGGCTGGTGCCCAGGACTCAGGGCTAGAAGGGAAAGAAGCTGTAGAAACTCAGAAATAGTCGCATCGTTAGACAGACGTGGGCACGAGGGTTTAACACAAAGGAGGAGAAGGCAAGGAGGGCTGTGCGTGGGCCTTTTGTGGGGGGCCGAGAAGCTAACATAATAAGCACCTACTATGCATTATGGAATAATTAAGAAGGCCGGCAGCTACTCCGTGTGAGAGGGAAAGTATTAAGAGCAGCAGAAGAAAGTTCTGAAACAAGTCTGTCTGATCAGGAGGTACCATCAATGCCCTTTAATTTCTGCTTGTTAAAACTGGTGCTAGACAGGTGACAAGGCAAACATGGGGTAAGGGATTCCACCCTCCGCTCCTTTCTAGGGCTTGGTCACCTGCTGAAGCTACGACACTGCTCACAGGACCCTGTGACCACATGGGTGCCCTAGAAGATGACTTACAACGAGATGCAGTGCACTGTGGAGCATGGGTTTGGGTGGAACTACACGCTTTCCCTAATTTAAAGACCCCCCAAAAGAATCCAAGTTTGTCATGTGCTAAGACAGTGCTACCGCTGTCCTGATTTCTGAAAGGCTTTACAAGTGTCTTCTTTGTTCACTGAATCATGCTCCGAGGTGACTGAGTCCCAGTCTGTCTTCATCACTCAAGCCCTAGCACGGGGCTGGACAAGTGATGGGCCCTCAAGCACCAGCTGAATGAATGAGGTAAAAGTGGAAGAGCCGTGAACATCTGTTTTATTCAACAGGGGGATCTGCCTTCATCCTGCAAGCTGAGGAACAGTGCTTTTGACAGGCCACACAAACCCCAGCTTCTCCCAGGGGACGTCTGATTGCTGACAGAGTACTGAAAAGCACAGTCACTCACAGGAGAAAGCTCAAGGCTGGGGCCCAGTTTTTCAAGGTTGTATTCATTATCCTCCTTGCCTCTTGACAACCTGCTCCTCCCCCTCCCATATTTCTCTTTCAGCTGGTGGCATGCACCACCCAACCAGTTATTTAAGCCAGAAATTGGGAGTCGACATCTTTCCTTTCTTGACATCCCACCTCCAATTAATCATCCAGGTCTCAAGAGTTCCTGCCCTGATTATCTCCAAAGCTCAGCCGCCTTCTGGGTTTCTGCCACCACTGCCTCAGCTCGAGCCCTCACCTGTAGCGCCCTCATATATAGCTTCTCCAGGTTCCCAATGCTCTGCCATCAGAGCAATCCCTCTCAGTGCAAGATGATCAGCTGCTCCTTGGCTATAAACGCTCCTTGGACTCCTACCACTCATTGGGTTTTGAGAAACATGCGAATGAGCTGGTTGAACTGAACTTAGCAGAACCTGAGAGAGGTCATGTAATCATCGGGATATGTCCATGTCAGATCTACATTCATCATCTATTTACTATACTTATCGGGGGAACTGAATTTTGAGATATTCTTTATTTCTATATTTCCAAATGCTGTTTTCCAAAATTGGACATTCTTGAGAAAACAGAGGGAAAAAAAGTGAAAAAAAAAAAGCACAATAAGATACTACCTCATACCCATTACGATATTACTATCGAAAAACAGAAAATCACAAGTGTTGGTGAGGGTGTGGAGAAATTGGGACCCTTGTGCCCTATTGGTGGGAATGTGGAACGGTGCAGCTGCTATGGAAAACAGCACGGCAGTTTCCTGAAAAATTAAAAATAGAACTATTGTATGATCCAGAAATTCCACTTCTGGGTATGCCCCAAAACACTGAAATCAGGGACTCAGACAAATATTTGTACACCCATGTTCATAGAAGCACTGTTCACAATAGCCAAAAGGTAGAAACAACCCAAGTGTCCATCAGCAGATGAATGGATAAACAAAATGTGGTATATATGACACATACAATGGAATATTATTTGGTGATAAAAAGGAAGGAAATTCTGACATATGCTCCAAAGTGGATGAACCTTAATTAAAGACACTAAGCTAAATGAAATAAGCCACTCACAAAAGGACAAGCACTATATGATTCTACTTAGATGAGGTACCTAACGAAGTCAAATTCATGGAGACAAAAAGTAGAACGTTGCTTGTCAGGAGTTGGAAGGAGGAGGGAATGGGAAGCTACCATTTAATGAATACAGAGTTTCAGTTGTGCAAAATGACACGTGTTCTGGAGATTGCACAACAATGTTGATGCACTTAACGCAATTGAACTGTACACTTACAAGTGGTTACCATGGAAAGAATGCCAACTGAAGACCTACCCACCCTTCAGGGACCTAAAATTCAGGATCATCATTCCCTATAGCAGGTGGCAAGTCAAGGGGAGTTGAGAGCCAGGGAGAGAGAAGGTGTGATGAAGTATTAAGTAATTTTTTACTTGAATTTATACCAATAAGTACTGCAGGGGGAGCAGAGACAAAATGTGCCTGTTAACTGAAGCCAGGTGAACGGGATGCATAATGGTGGTATCAAATGCATCCAGAACCATCTACTCAACCAACTGTAGTTCAGTCTAAAACACTTTGCTTCTCACTCACATTCTCTGACTGTCTGGGCCTATTCTCCATTTCATCACGAGGCCCTCTTTCCACCTTTTGCTCAAGGATCCTGAACGTGATCTTAAGATTATTCAAATAGCTCTAGTGTCATTGGGAAATTGACCTATACCACAAAGGCACATTCCTCTGCATAATATATATCTTGCTCCAATATTTGGAACATTCATGCCCAGAGAAATTAATCAAAAGATCTTTTCCAAAGGGTCTCATGTGTCTTACTAAAATTTCATCCTTGTTTGCTAAATTTTTATTAAGCGTGTTATGTGAATGACACTTTGAGATACAGAAAAAAATAAAACAAGGCCCCTGACCTCAGAAAGGTTCCACTCTAATAGGATAAACACGCATACAAGCAAAATCCTTACCCAACGCCACCCAAGCCTGTCCTCCCTGTCTCACCCATATCAGGAAAAGGTGTACCATCTGCCCCACTGTTTAAACCTGAAACCAGGGAATCACCCACGATCCACTTGATTCCACTTGATTCATCTCTATGGCTAACAGCCAGTTCCAAGCCACCACTATATTTCACATCTATATGACTAAGGAAACAGCTTTCTAAATGGTCTCCTGCTTCTCTGGCACATTCTCCAAATGACAAACATTCTAATATTTGTAGTAAGTGCATCTTCAGATTACGTTTCTGCTCTCATTCTGGTGGTTTGCCAGTTCTCCTAGCAAATAGCCAAACTCCTTCCAGTAGCCTGCAAGGCCCTGTATTATCTGGCTCTCAACTGTCCCCAATCTCATCTTGTGCCACTCTTCTCTTGCTTCCTATATCCCATAGACTCTGGGCCTCTTCCCGCTTCTCATTCAGAAGCCACTGCACTTACCCCCTTTGCCCCCCGAATGCTCTCCATTCTCCCCCTTTCTGTTTCATGAGTGTCATCTTCTCTCTGCTCAAGTCTTACACCAAACGTCCCCTCCTCAGGAAGGGGACTCCTGACCACTCCACGAATGCTACCAAGACTTGGATTTCACTTCATTTCCACTTTCTGGATTCATTTTTAAATTAGCTGTTGACTGCTTCTCTCTTCCAATGAGTGAACTGACCTTGTCAGTATTAGTGGCAACTGTGCCCCTGTCCTAGAATCCCTCCTGATTCGCGCGAGGTGCTCAGAAAGGATTTGTTGACAGATGGATGTACATTACAAAAAAGGAACACAGAAATGGAGCATTGTACGGCAAAGAAGGGACATTTCTGATTATGGGGAGGAAAGTTGGGAACAGCTTCCAGAGGGAGAGATTGTTTGTACTATGCCGTGGAGGATGAGTAGGTAGAAAAGCAGAGAAGCAAAACTGCACCTCGGGCTCTGGAACTAGCAAAGGAGAAGCCCCAAAGGCACGGGCTAGTCCAGGCGGGACTGAGCAGCGAAAACAACACCTGAGATGGCTGGAGCCCAGGACTCGTTCAAGGACACACTGAGAGACGGGCACAGACGGTGGAGAGCCTGAGTGACGCGGCACAGGGTTGGAACTTTATTTTTCACACCATGGAAAGTCAAATAAAAAGTTCTGAGGATGATGACTGGCACACTTTGACCTGCATTTTATAAATACTGAGAAAAACTGTTTGAACTTAAAAACAAACAACAAAAAATGGCATTACTTTTAAGGGAACTACATGTTCTCCTATGTTTCGTGGAGAAAAAGGAAGGGCTTCCATCCCATGTGTAAATGCAAGAAAAAGAGGGGCCCATGGTTAGTGAACCTGTATTTCAGAGGAAAGGCTGAGTATAAATTGCTTTTTGGATTTCAAAGGCATTAAATAGCCACATTACATTTCCAAATGGATTCAAATTAAAAGGCATCACCGCTGCCGAGGACGATGAAGGTGGTACCTGGATTCCAGGGTTAACTGGGTCCTGAGCCAGGAGACAAATCCAAGCAAGGAGTCTTCGTGTCACAGAACAATTTAATTAGACAAGTGATATTTAACAGACGGGAATCACACTATTTAAACTGAAATTAACACTAAAGACCCCTAGTATTACATTAAGCTTAAAGTAAACATATGAATGATTCAATCTCAGTCACCATAAAAGGCAGCTCCTAAAACTACTTTAAGGAATTAAAGACCTACAGCAAAGCCTGCCTTCCAAAGGACTGATCATTTAGTTGCTCTCAGAGTGTTCTCCCATTTCAGGAGTCATATGGATATGGCTTATTTCAAGACAGAATTATTTAGTGAGCACAACCTTCCTTCGTAAGCATGTAACAAGATGGAAAAGCTGAATGGTAAAGACAAAGGCTGACACAAGGGAGGAAACTGCTTGTGCTTCCAGAAGTCCTGGAAGGAGGGAGGGGCCCTGGAGCCTGCAGCCATGGGGCTGCACTAACTGGCTTTTTTTTCCTAGCTCAAGCACGGTGTTGGATCTGGGCTTCAGCTTGCTGGCCTATAAAATGAGGAATCCAGAAATGTGCTCAAAGGTCCCTCCTATGATGGTGAAGAAACTGTTGTAAGGTATCTGCTTTCCACAAACCACAGTGCTGACTTGAGCTGAAGGACTGAATGCCTTTGAGCACATGGCTTAGTGTTTGCGAGAAATGCTGAGTCAGGGTGGCGGGGTGGGCAGGGGGACAAGTAATGGAACTGACCTCAGGTATGAACTGGCCCCCAGCTGGAGTAAGGCGGGAAGTAACAGAGTCAAAGACGGGTGCTGGCATCAGACAGGCCCAGACACACACCGCAGCTCTAACTACGATACAGGGGTCAGCAAATGCATATACATTTCCCCACATGTAAAATGGGAATAGGGCTGTAGTGAGAATTAAAAGATCATGAATTCAAGGTGCTTAGCACAGTGCCTGGTGTACAGTAACTACTAAATAAACGACAGTTCTAGAAGATGTTGTTCTCGTTAGTTTTATCTCACTTATTTCGCTGTTAGATTTACCTCCATTATTTTATATGAGGTTCTCCTGGTAGTAAAGATAAAATTACGAAACCTCACACAAAACTGGAAAGAACCCCTCAGGTCCTTTCATCCAGTTCCCTGTTTTAGGCATTTTCACTGCCACCGTCAGGTTACTGATGAAGCCACTAAGGACTTGAGCAGTTAAGCTGACCGCCCAAGGTCTCCCAGCCCCTACGTCCATTTAAAACGCTCTCGTTTGCGCTCTCAGTGGTCCCGCAGGGATAGGAAGTGGTGACGATAATTTCCTGGGCTACTGGATGCCCTAAGCATCAAGGCTGCCTCTGTTAATAATTTATAAAAGGCGATAAAAGTGCGTAAGCCAAAGTAAGTGACTGTGCACTGAGCAATCAAAGTGCCGACTCTAAAATATTAGACAGTTATGAAAATGATAATGGGCCTTGTAACAACCCTCACCGATGCTTATGATGCTGTTAGGCAAAAAAATCAGAAAACAGAATCCCATTTATGTTGTGATTATAACTAAGCAAAATTATGCACATATAGAGCAAGGGCTGGAAAGGAACTTGGAAAATGACTATGGCTGATTTGATGAGAGGCGCAGTTGCAGAAGTTTTATTTTTATCTAGTGACTCTAATGGAGTTGGCACAATAAATGCCACAACAGTTATCATCGCAGGGAAGGAGACGCGGCCGTTCACTCACCCGGGGTTGTATAGCATGACCGCGGACAGGTTCTCACAGGACTTGGAGAGGTCGGTCATGGACAGGCTGAAGGAGGACAGAAGGCCGCTCTAAGAGCAAACACAGGGCACAGTGGTTACCTTGGCAGACAGAGAGGGCCACTACTCTGGGCTCATTGCTTCCAATGTGTCAGAGACAATGAGGTGCACACACTCCTAATTAACATGCGGAACAATTAACTGATCTGAGAAAACCCAAACCCTCAGCTAAGCACAGCAGGGTCCTGGCATTCTAGGACTGGAGATATTCACCAGGAATTCCACAGTGCAGTTGGTCTCCCTGGCCAGTTAAAGTCCAGGAAAGGGGTCACGACATTTTGTCATTCTCCTGTTATCAGCAGCACTCACTCACTTACTGAGTGATAAAGATGAAGGCGGGAGAGGTAAAGGGAGACCAAAAAATAAAAGCTTGACCTATTTTGCTTCCATGGAAAGCTACTGGCAAACATGTTTTCTTCTCTCTGTTCCTCTGAAACTGTGGACCAAAAAGGACCCTCTAGGGAGACCCTGGGCTGAAACAGATAAGAGGCTTCACTGGCTGGAGCCAGCGGCCCTGGAGAAGGCTGGGGTTTGCAGCTTTCTCGTTCTTTCCCATCTAAGGCACTGGCAACCTCGGGCGGCCTTTACACAAGGAGGCCTAGATGAGAGGCTGTGTGGCTCAGTGGTCAAGGGCGAATGTCTCTGGTATGCAAGTCCCTGCTGCAGCCCCAGCTCCCCGCTTGTTGGCTACAGAACAAATTAGGGAGAGGCTCTCTCAGTCTGCTTCTCATCTTGATTGTCTGTAACATGGGGGCAGTAACAGCTGCTGCACAAAGTGGCAGAATATATGTAGACGTTTAGCACCTTTCGCAGCTTCTAGATATGTTAGCTGTCGTCTTTATTATCTTCATCAGTCTAAGGACCCGCCGCGATGTCTGTGGACAGATTTTCTTTCCCTCTCAGTTCCTCCCTTCCTTCTCTGGTCCTCAGCCCACCTTCTCCACTCAGCACTTAAAGTGCCCTCTAGCTGTTCCCTTCCAACCAAGCCGACATCTCCCCTAATTGTCCTAAACTAACCCTGCTATCCTTCACACCGCAAGGAAAAATCACATTTTACTGTGGCTGATTTTGGATGAATATGATACTGTGGCTGATTTTGGATGAATATGATTTCAGCATTGGATTAATTCCTAAGATAGATGCTGATAAGTAAAAGTCACTTTCCACTTAATGTGAAATGATGCCCAATTCCTTTGTGGGAGGGGTAGAAGGCTGAAGAGAAGGATCTAGAAGGAGCAGTTTCTCCTTGCCTGCTCTGGCCTTTACTTGCTCACTCTCCTATATCCTCAGCGTGTCATCTGCTGAGAATCAAACTCTCTAGAATCAACCCAGGCTACAGAACTACTTTTCAAGTGGTTCTGTACTCCAGAAAGTCCAACCTGTTGGAACCAGAGAGGACACCCCCACCCACCCCCAGCCCCATCGGAGATTCCCTCCTAGAGATGTCATAGAGATGTCACACTCACCTTCCTCTTCTCCCTGAGCTTGGCGGCTTCCTTTGGATGGTTAAAGCGAAACATATTGGTTCTTCCCAAGAGTATCACAGCACCTGAGAACATATAAAAACAGTAATGAATTTTCAGTAAGCAGTTTGGTCAGCTGGCAACATCATAACATGGAATTCTGTGATTGAAATGTAATTTCCAGTGTCTTATAAAACAATAAGGGAAAGCTTTAGGCTTAAAAGTCCGCTTACTTAAGCCAATTTTAAATCTGTGAATACTTCTGAGTCTCACAATACTCATAATATCCTAGGCAGAAGTGATGAATCTAAGTATTACGACATACTATGAGATTTAAAACCCAATAGACAGATAATTAGAGTCTTGATTGTTTGGAAGAAAAAAGAAACTCGTTCTCCAAAGAGACATAATGTCAAGCAAAGCATATGGTCACAGATTTAGGAAACATTTATTAATGCGGATAAAAGTTATTTCAAAAGAAAACAAGGTGAAAATGGCAGAGTATCAGTAACTATTACTAAAATCTCCCTCAGAATTTGACAGGAAAGAAATTGTGTACATGTATGGTCTATACACAAGTAAAAACACTGCTTCTCATCAAAGCCCTGTTAAAATTTAGATGGCCACATTAGAGGCACAAGAAAGGCTGCTTTTTGTTGACTAGAGTCCTCCTTATTCAGAAAACAACTCCAGGAGGCAAAAGAATTCAAGAGAAATGCTCAGATGCTCAGGGATAACAACGTCACAGCGGGAGGCTAGTTTCTGCTTGATTAAGCAAACACACACATTCTGAGGCCAGAGCTGTCCAAAGCCAGCATGGGTGCATGAAGGGCAGTGAGCTCCTTGTCACCCAAGGCATGTAAGAGAAGCGATGTCGCCAAAGAGATTCACTATCCTATATAGTCCCATCCACGTGTGAGTCTATAGTGCCTCAGGACAGACTCCCAGGTTGAGTCTTTGCCTGGAAAACGACTTACGTGTGAAGACAAGACACATACACTGGAAGTCAACCACGAAGGACCACATGTGTGATTAAGTGTTTAGCATCTAAGTGCTGAGTCAGGGCTGTAGTAGCTGGGGGCAGGCTTTTGCACCAAGGACCTAAGCTGGATCTCACTGGATAACCTGAAGGCAAGAGGAGGTGGTCCACTTGGGGTAACTGCAGGGAGAAGCTAAGCTATAGACAGGTCAATGGCCTGCTATGTTTGGGACAAAGGAGAAATTCAAGTCTACCCAAAATACAGAATGTCTGAAACAGCAGCAAGAATGAATCCTGGATCAGTACAGGCAAAACACATTGCGAAGACCTAGAGAGCCGGGACAAAGAGTTTTGACCAGAGGTCACAAACTGGTGGCCAGGAAAAAGATCCGGCCCGTAGATATATTTTTTGTGTTTTGTTCAATGTCTAGAAAACAAAATTTTTAGTTGGCAAGAGTTAAAAATTTGGATATTTCACATAAAAGTCTAGTTTTCTTTCTAGCATCTCTTCAAAAATTGTAAGATACAGTATCAGCAAATCTTTGTTGCCACAAAAATCTTTGTTGGCAAAATTCCCGGGGCTGCTGATGGCTGCCTCCTTCAGACAGGGTGTGTGACCTCTGGTTGGCCATAGTCACCAGCCTCTCGCTTGGGTAACATCTACACCTGGACCCTGTAGGTAATATCATAACCCCAGATATCTATTCTGGAACTTTTGGCCAGCATATCCACCTGTCTATTCAATGTATTACCTTGGTTATCTCAAGAGAGTTTCAAATGCAATATGGTTAAAACCAAACTGGTTTAAATCGTAACCACAGGGAGGAACTGAAGGGTTGGTTTTAGTGGATGTCATTATTCAGCAGAAATGGAGTCACTATGAAAAGGAAGAGAATTTTAGGAGACTAAGAAGGGCAGCAGTGGAGATTATCATCCACTCTACAATTTGCTTATCCTCCTCATATAAAATAGCATTTGTATTTTTTCCAATTATGGAAAGGCACCATTACCATAATAAAAAAAAGGTGTTTCCCATGCCTTTTACAACTAGGTCTCAGAGCTGTGTGCTGCATAGAGTCAAAAGTTAAGCAGCCATGTCTAAGATATATGTATATTTAATGCTGTTAAAATTACATTAGAGATTAATAAGGCAATTGCATCCCAGGTGTTAATTAAAGGAATCTCCAATTCCTTTTTTTTTTTTTCCTGTTAATCAAATGCCCAGCCATGCAAGTTGAAAATTGCTAAAATATGTTAAAGGAAAAATAGAATAGTGTTTCAGAGACATATTTCAGATGGTATAAAATCATTGAAAATAATCTTGCCACCCATGTTATTTGCATGAAATACACATAAAAAGCCCTTAAAGGAGTTAAAAAAGAAAGCAAAATTGTCCATGACAATGCACTGTTTCCATCTAAATAATGTTACTCAACTGTCTGGTAGGTGAAAGGGTTTCCTGTAAGGCTGGTTTCCTTTCCTTTCCTCTACTGTACACCTTTATTCAACAAACCGACTAAATTTAAAACTTTGCTTCATTTTTACATGAAGCATTGTTTGTTCATTCATCCAGCAAATACTTAATGAAACTTGCTGTATGATAGTCGCTATGATACGCTCTGGGGATGCAGAATTGAGAAGGAGATATGCCTTGTCCCTACAGGGCTTACAAAAAAGTCAGAGAGGTAAATAATCAAATAATAACACAAATAAATATACAAAGCTGCAAATGAAGGGGAAGAACCGTGCCCAGGGCTCAAAGAGAAAAAAGAAGGGGCTTATTATAGTGGAACTCAGGGAAGGATAACCTGAAGGAAGGCAGTGGTTAAGACAAGCTCTGGGGATGAAGTGGGGAGAGTGGCATGTGTAAAGGTCCTGTGGCAAGAAAAAGTGATGATGACTATGATGAAGAGGAGGAGGGTAGTGATGAGTGATTGGAAGACAGCCATGGGGCGGTGACAGCAGAAACAAGGGAGAGCAGTGTACAGATAAGGCTTGAGAGAGAGTGAGGAACTGGACCACCTCAAATTTTTTAGGATATAGAGTAAAGAATCTTGTATTTTCTCTAGTTGCAACAGGAAGACATCGAAGAGCTGCAGGCAGCAGCATAATATGATTAGATCTGAGTTTCAGAAAAATCACTCTTGCAACTGACTGAAGAATAACCAAAGGGGAAGAGCAGATGTGGACAGACAAGCTGGGAGGCCACTGCAGTGGTCCAGGTCAAAGATGATGGTGGCTCAGGACTGGGGAGGACTGGGCAGCAAAGGAGGGGAGTAAGCAACTCTCAGAGACGAAATGAACAGGATCTGGTGATGGGCTAGACATAAAGAGAACAAGGCGGGTAAAGAAGATGGCTCCTGGGTCTGGGACTGCACAACTATTGGATGGGGAGCTGTCCACACAGACTGATGATACTGGAAAAGGATGAAGATGGGTGGAGAAATTATGAGTCTGGTTTTTGACATAATGAACTAGAGATGCCTTTGGTAAATGAAAATATGGGTCTGAAGCTCTGGAATAAAAGCCTGGGATGTCAGTCTACCTACCTGACCACCTACTGATTAACTTACCTAATGTCTATCTGTATATATGTTTGTGTATAAACATACATACATGTGTGCATGTGTGTGTGTGTATGTGTGTGTGTGTGTGTGTGTGTGTGTGTGTGTATATATATATATACAGGTTGAATATTCCTTATCCAAAATGCTAGGACCAGAAGGGTTTCCAATTTCTGATTTGTTTGGAGTCTGGAATATTTGAACATAACATAATGAGATATCTTGTCAAGTCTAAACATGCAATTCATTTATGTTCCGTATATACCTTATGGACATAACCTTAATTTTATACAATATTTTAAATAATTTTGTGCATTAAACAATGTTTGTGTACAGTGACTCATCAGAAAGCAAAGGTGTCACTATTTCAGCCACCCATGGGACGATCTGTGGTTGTTTGGCATCACCATCATCCCTGACTCTCAATTTACATGCTACTGATAAGCAATCATTTTCTTACACTTATTCACACATAAGTACTTAACAGTAGAAAATATGACACACCCTTAACAAGTGAAAAAGTAACGTGTTTGTTCAGGGTAACTAAGTAGCACAGCAGCATTGGAACACCAGGATCAGCTGCTAAACAGCAGCAACAAAAGACAAAGGCAGGCTTGCAATCTCCAACCACAATGCCCTGTTTTGATTAAAAGGTTACTGTACACTGCAGCTTATTTCTTTTGGTGAGAAGAAACATTAAAAGCAATTGAGATACCAGGAAGTGGAGGCTCCATGGATGAGGAAGCATTCTGCTGGCTGGCTTTTTTTTAATGTTCCCTCTGTTTCATTTAACAATGATTTTGGTCTTAGAAATCTTTGATTTTATAAACTCAAATGAGTTCTTACTTTGTTATGAATGTATGCTGCTCTAGTCCTTTAATAAGCCCATTACACATTTTTGCCATGTCTATAGGCACGTTTTCTACAGTCACCTTCACTGTCATTGTTATCACTATCACCTGGATTCAGAACTTTTTTGGCTATTTCACCATCAGTCAATGAAGGAATAATTGGAGCCTCATTATCAACATTAAAATTTCTTCAATATTCACTTCTTCCAGCTTACTGATGGACTCGGAAGGTATGCTTTTTGCATATGTAAGAAAGTCAGTCATCATTTGTTTTCCTCATTTGACATACAAAAATCTTCAAAATCACCACTTTGTGTATCATTACCACTGAACATACTTGCAGGTCAGAGGTTATGCCACGCATGCACAACTGTGTCTTTAGTCACTGTGATCCAAGCACTGGCAACATTATATAGGGCATCCCTCATGCTAAACTCCCTTTGAAAACCTTCCACACCCATGCCTCTGCCCACTGCTGCTAGCATGCTGTTCAAGAAAGTGTTTTTATAGTCACTCTTCACTGACCTAAGGATACCCTGGTCACATGGCTGAATTAATGAAGTCACATTTGGGGTAAAGCACATGGTAGAAACATTAGTTTTGATGACAATTTCAGCTGGGGGATGAGCAGAACAGTTGTCAAGGAGTAACAAAATCTCTTCCATGAGAGTGGGCTACTGGCAGAAAATGTTTATGAAACCAACCAGAAAAGATGTCCATGGTGATCCATGTATTTTTGTTAGCATACTACTACACGGGTAAGAAATTCATTCTATAAAAATGTAAAGTCTGCAAGCTTTTGCCTATCACAGCAAGTTTACACTTATGCATGCATGCTGGATTAGCAGATCTCAACCCTGTAGGGGCTGTCTAATCAGCTATCATCAGTGTCCTCCTAGGGCAATAACATCAAAACAGTGATGTTTCATCAGTGTTACAGACTTCTGGCATCAGATTTTCATCAGCAATGACCCTGGCAAACCTGTCAATGAACTTCTTTACTGGTTCATGATTAGGAGATGCTTTATCACCATGAATATTTAAAAGTTTAATGCCATGTCTTTTCTTAAATTTCTGCAACCAGCCTGTTGAATATTCAGAGTTCTCTTCCATTTTCAGTTCGTCATGATGAATCTTTGCTTGTTTCATGATCAGCACACCATTAGGTGCCACGTGTTCATTGCGATGCTGATGGATCCACTCGTTTGATACACAATTGAGATCTTCATTTTTAGCTGTATGCAGTGTTTTTCTATTTTTCATTAACATTTATTCTTCACTTTCAGCACAGAACTTCAACAGTTTACCCTTCTGTTTCTTAAGGTCATATATGCTGGCCATTTTAATGCCATATTCTTCTGTAAGATGTTTCACACTTATGCCATTGCCTAATTTTTCCAACAGCTTGACTTTCTGCACTATAGATAAACATAAGTGATTCCTGTTTTCTCTTATCACTGTTACCTATAAGGGTACCTGCAGACGTTTTTGACATTTTCAACAATATCTTTATACCCCAGAGCAGAGAATAAACAAAACAACACAGGAATGCATGTAGGTCTTGGCCCCATGTGGGGGACCTGCTGGGGGTGTATCCAGCCTGAAAACTTGCCCTTTTATTGCCCTTTGTGGGCATCCTTTCATGGGGGAATTTGGGCATGTGTGGAAAAGATATATTGCAGCTGAAGGGGGCTGGGGGTCTTTTTTCCCTTGGGGATGCTGAATAAACTGCGCGTGTTTTATGCTTGTGTTTTCACTGTGTCACATGAGGTCAAGTATGGAATTTTCCACTTCTAGCATCATGCCAGCACTCAAAAATTTAGGATTGTGGAGCATTTCAAATTTTTGATGAGGGATATTCAGCCTGTATGTGTGCGTGTGTGTGTGTGTGTGAATACACACACGCACACGCACACACACACACACATATATACATATATACTCACACATACACATATGCTAATAAATGAAGCCACAGGTGTAAGAAAGAAACCCAAGGAGAGAACAGAGAGGTAGAAGAGACAAGGATCTAATACCAGGCACCTTGAGGAATACTGGCTCTTAATGGCCAAGTAGAAGAAGAACTTGCAAAGGAAACAGAGAAGGGGCCATCAGAAAAGAAGAAGGAGACCCTCAGAAGTCATGGGAAAGAGTGGTCAACAATGCAGAATGTTTTCGAGAGATCGGCCAAGATGAAAAGACTAGAAAACACCACTGTGCAGTAGAACGGAGGTCACAGGTGGCCTTAGAGCTGTTTTGGTAGTAGCCAGAAGGGAGGGATTGAGGAGTGAGTGAGAGGTCAGAAAATGTAGATTTACTGCATGCAGACAATTCGTCCAAGAAAGTCTATGAATGAAGAGAAAGAAAGAGTTGGCAGTAGCCAGAGGATTGGTATGATAGATCCTGCAAGATGTTTTGCTGTTAAAAGAAAACTCATGAGTATACTTAAAAAACAATAAGAAAATTAAAGGAAAAGAAGAAGATAGGTGAATAAGAGAAAAAATGAATGAGAATGGATGATGGTATAAAAGTTCTAGATGAAGCCTGGAGCATGTGTCCTGCTCAGAAACCGTGGTGTGGCTGAGGACAAGTCACTGTCAAATCTCCCCAGAATTCAGTTTCTTCACCTAGTCATCAAACTGAATAATGACTAAAGTCCCTTCCAGATCTTAAATTCTTTTAAACTATGAACAACTTGATCTGAGGTTAGTGTGATTAATTGCATAAGATGGACTTTTTGTGATGCATTTATCATTTTGAGAGCATGCCTAAACCTCCTTGAAATATATAATGGCTTCTTTGAGATTATTTCAGAGCTTAATAAATACCTGAAGACAAATTCCATAGGGTCTTAAAAGGGGATGGAGAGGAAATGACACTGTAAAAGGGTAGACAAAGACATTTGTTAAAAAGACAGAGAGAGAGAGAGAGAGAAGAAAAAGCTTCATTTAAATCTCTGTGAATGAGAGACCGGTGAATCCTGGTTTCACATGAGATTTTCTACTTTAATATTGCAAGTAAGCTAAAAAAAAAAAAAAAAAAAAAAGCATGTAAACATGTCTAGTGATCTCTAAGGAGTGCAGGGACAATAATCAATGATATCACAATCACCCCCCTCAAGTTTTATTAGATTTTCTAATTCTGCTACTGCACAAATAAACCAACTCATTTTTTTCCATTAAATACTGTCACATGAATATTTCCGAGCTGGTTATGTATGAATTGTTTCATTCTTGGTTGCAATTAATACAAATATATGAGACAATTGTGTTCCCAAAAGTGCATGGTCCAACATAATGTGAGCTTAGAGACTGCTGTGGCAGTGAAGATGGGAGGCCCTTTGTAATTCTGCTGCAGGGCTCCTAGCTCTGCATGTTAATTACCTTAGAAAGTCACACACAAACAGGATATGACGCATTGCTAAAGCATGTTCAGTGAAAGAGAGGTCTTCATTTTAGATGTGACAGGTAGAGAAGCCAAGTCTGTCAGGGAACATACGATTTTCTGAAATGGTACCAAATGAGAGGTGGAAATGAAGCACGGTGGGTGAAGTTCCTGTTTCGTTACCTGATTCAAGCAAAATGAAACTTGCTTGTGTGATAATTTTCACTCTGATTTAAAATGTCTTAAAATATTTATTTATACTAAAATAAGTTAAGATAATGGCACCATTTGGGGACCTGATAAAGTCTAATTTCCACTAACACGTCAATACTTAAGAACAGATTAAGTAATATGTTCTAAGGCCTTAGACTTGGTGACATAGACTTTATTATTTAGCACAGGAGAATTATAGAAATTTTTCTCTATTTCAAAAATGGCTTTGAAAGCTAGATTAAAAAAAAAATTAAGGTCTTATATGGCGTTTGTGGTGGGTAAGAATATTTCCCATAAATATTAAACAAATTCAAACTCCATGGCTTGATGCTAAGGGCTGGTTTGGGAATGAATGACAGGCGGGCTCTCTGAATCAAAGGCAGCGGGCATCCGTGTCAAAGCAGGCTGTCAGATCATCAGCTAGTGTTTTCGAAGGATGTAAATGCACATGACACCTTACCAAAAAGCCACATAGGCCTGTCCCTTCCTTTTCGATGTTTACAATCCAAATAAGGATTTACAATTTCCTGCTTTAGATAAATCACTTTAATCCCTGTTTACTCTTGATAAAGCGAATATTAAAAACTTAGATTCTGGGACTCTGAAGAAAAAAGAAAATTGATTTTCAATCTTTGCTACTGAGGTTTCCAGCCAAATAATCCATTGAGACTGATTTGCCCAACTGTGTGTATAGGCTAAGTATAGAGCTTTGTAAAATTTCAAGATGCTCCAGTCCCATTCTCAAATAAATTTTTAAGTGTGTGTGTGGCAGGGGGGTAAGGAGGCGGTGGGGGAGACAGGGGGGAGCTGATTTTTTTCTTCTTAAAACCTCACGGGAGAAACAAAAAGAGTGTAGATAGTCCCCAATTTAAGATGGTTCTATGTAGGATTTTTCAACTTTATGACGGTGCGAAAATGATACCCATTCAGTATAGTATTCAATAAATTCCGTGAGATTTTCAACACTTTATCATAAACTAGGCTTTGTGTTAGAAGATGTTGCCCAATTATAGGCTAATGTAAGTGTTCTGACGTGTAAGGTAGGCTAGACAAGCTATGATATTTGGTAGGTTTGGTAAATTAAATGCATTTTCGACTTACGATGTTTTCAATTTATGACAGGTTTATCAGGACGTAGCCCTGTCATAAGTTGAAGAGCATTTGTGTATGGACTAGATCTGTCCTTCCGCAGGAAAATGTAGAAAGTGTATAAAATGATTAGAGGGCAATTCAAGACAGCAGATAATCCCATGATGAATTCCACAGAACTGAAGAGAAGGCATTATGTACCTGGCAGCAGTATTAGTAACTTTCTTTCCATTCCTCCCCAGGAGACCATATTCTTTGTTACCAAGGACTTATTCACTGTTAGTAACAATCTCAGCTACACATTTCCAGGCTCTGACATACTCAATATCCTATTGTCAATATCCTATTGTTCCTCCCAAAACAGTTCTTACAAAATCGCCTCCCTTCCAGTTCCTTTATTCCTCAGCTCCTACAGTTTCTAACCTTCAACCCCTTTCCTCACTGCTCCTCTACAAGCCCCACTTCAGGCTAAACGAACCTTGCATGTCCTTCACCTCTCCGCCCACGTCATTCATCTACTGAGTGGTGAGCACTGACCGGCTCCCTTGTGCCTTCTGCAGAAAATTCAAGCAACCAGCCTGGGACTTTAGAGCCCTACAAGCCTGCCCAGGACTCAACAGCCTTGGCCTCAGTACCGTACTCCTCGCCCCACCCCCTGTCCAGTCTAAAGACATTTTTTTACACACTTTGGTAGAAATATTATCTAAGTCAATTTTCCACCATATGCCATTAGGACAGATACATTCTTTCACTTTAGAATTCAACTTGAGATAAAAGTCCCCCATTTCAGCAGTCTAAGGCCACCCTCTGGGAGGAGTTTTGGCTATGCATGAGCAGTCCACCCTCCCTCAACGAATGCAGCTACAGTTGAAGCAAGAACAAACAACAAACTTATGGCGAAGTTTGCATGGAAGAATGGTGAAACCACTGATGCTTTATGTAAAGTTTACAGGGACAACTCCCCAAAGAAATCAGCAGTTTACAACTGGATAACTCATTTTAAGACGGGATGAGACAATGTTAAAGATGAAGCCCACGGCAGCAGACCATCCACATCGATTTGCGAGGAAAAAATTAATCTCATTTGTGCCCTAAGAGGACCGATGATTAATAGCACAAACAATAGCCAACAATAGCTAACATCCCAACTGGTTCAGCTTACACAATTCTGATTGAAAATTAAAGTGGAGCAAACTTTCCGCTTGGGTGCCAAAACTGCTGTGCCCAGATCAGCAGCAGACAGAAGCAGAGCTTTCAGTGCAAATTTTAAGCACATGGCACTAAAACATTTCTTCAGAGAATCGTTAACCGGAGATGAAACATGGCTTTACCAGAATGATCCTCAAGACAAAGCACAATCAAAGTGACGGCTACCAAGAGGTGGAAGTGGTCCAGTCTAAGTAAAAGCAAACCAGTCAAGAACAAAAGTCATGGCAACAGTTTTTTGGCATGTTTAACACACTTTCCTTGTTGACTTTTTTGCAGGATTAAAGAACAATAACATCTGCTTATTATGATAGTGTTTTGAGAAAGTTAGAAAAACCCCTGGGAAAGCTTCACCAGAGAGTCCTTCATCACGACAATGCTCCTGCTTGTTCCTCTCAGCAAACAAAGGCAATTTTGTGAGAGTTTTAATGGGAAATCATTAGGTATGCACCTTATACTCCTGATTTGGTTCCCTCTGACTTTTTTGTTTCCTAATCTTAAAAAATCTGTAAAGGGCATCCATTTCTTTTCAATTAATAATGTGAAAAAAGACTACATTGACATGGTTAAATCCCCAGGATCCTCTGTCTTTAGGGAAAGACTAAACGGCTGGTATCATCACTTATAAGAGTGTCTTAACCTTGATACAGCTTTATGCTGAAAAATAAAGTTTACATTTCTATCTTTTAATTCCATGTTTCTATGAACTTTTTGAAGTCTCCTCTTAAGCCTGTGGATTCAAGCAACTTGGCAAAACCCAAACAGGTTGACCCCAAGAAACCCATGCCAAGACCAATGCAAAGCCACCTAATGGGATATGAAGCTGAAAACGAAGTTTAAAAAGGAGAAGCGAGATCAAGAAAAATAGATGTGATGAGTGAGACAAGAGAAGAGAGGGTTTAAAGAGATTGACAAATGGTTGTTTCACGTGTCAAAGTGTGGGGCACCAAGAAACTGACTCCAGTGTGATTAGTCTTGATCAGCTGTTCTCATACTCAAGCACGCAACAGAATCACAGGCTTATAAAAAACCAGATTGCTCAGCCTCATCCCTAGATTTCTAGTTTGGTAGGTCTAGGATGGGGCCTGGGAATCTGCATTTCTAACAACCTCCCAAGTCATGTTGATGTTGATGTCCCATTTTGAGAACCATCAGTTTTAGGTATACTCTTTTAAGAATTGTTAGGGCTTTGACATTCAAAAATATCTGTCGAATCAGCCCATACACGAGTGAAGAGGTGTCAGATTTACAGGTCTCTCACTTGAGGAAGACATATGAGTGCTTAGGGGCAGGCGCAGGTGAATCAGCAGGGTAATAGGCACTGATATCTGCTGACTTTTTGTGCACATAAAAGATCTCTTCTGTTAACTGGATACCGTGGCTAAACCACTGGGAGATGTATTTCCCTTTCTAGTTCCACTAAAGTTCTTTTTTAATTTGTCACTGAACAACTCACAGCGGCCCTCCAGCAGATGAAAATTTTATCAAAGACTCCTCGGCTCCACTTTGCAGACAATCATCTGTTCCCTCTATCTGAGCACTTGAATAGATGCAAATATATTTTGGCAGTCAAGCACAACACATTCAGATGCACCTAAGTATAAATTTCCCAGATGCTATTTCTGCAGCACTTCTAAAAAGAGAGATGAACATTCAATGGATCTGACAAACCAGCGAGAAGACCAAAGGAATCCACTTATATGAATGGAAAAATTAATTACATTTAACAACTATTAGCTTTAAATAACACATTATAGTAAAAAGAGAAAAATAATAATTAAAATAAGAGAATAACTCCCAGCAATTGTAGGACGAATGCTGAAATACTTTTTGAATTACAATGCATTTGACTGTTGTACCATTTCATATTAAGCATATTTAATAAAGGAAAAATCTAGGGTCTCAGACTCCCAAGAAGAGCTTAAGGCCTATGGACTAGATATCATGGTCAAATTCATGCTTTCTTATTTAACAACGGCCTCTTCTTTCTATGGAATCATAGTATAGACTCATGAGAGTGAGGAGACATAAGCTTTGTAGAACGCAGCAATCAAAGATCATGCTTAGATGTAATGCTACATACCCCATGCACTATTTCTGGGAGAAGTCAAAAAAGACGAGAAAAATTTCCTATGCCAGGCTTTAGGCAACATTCATTACGTAAGTTATCACAATTAATGTTTATAATACTAGCAAATGCTTTTCATTTCAGTGCAGACACTACCAGATGAAAACAACTGCTATAATTTAAGGCAGGGGAAATAGTTTATGTAATCAGAAAGAAACAAGGCTGTTAACTGACATAGGTAAAGAATTTGTTCCCAATGGTGACAATCTGCTAAATTTAGATAAATCTCCTATTAGTTAGCATTCACATGTGTATTAAGTAATTTAGATAAGGAAGTGGTAATTACTATCATGTTTTTTAATGGGACAGCCTAACTAACACATTTCCAAATGAACAGCAATTTACTAATGAAAAGAGACATCTGAATACCAAATATCAGCAACACACTAAAACTAAACACTGGTAGTGAAAAGGTGGGAAGCTGCTGGTAGTGTAAGGTGAACCATGAATCCAGTCAGCTGTGGAGTTAACATGGTTAGCAATCAGTGTGACTTGAGTTACCACCATCTGCATTCTCTGAGCTGGAAGGCTACTTGGGTCTGTTTCAAAAGGTTTCTTTCTGTTATGCCCTTCCTGGATCCAACCAATGCGCCAGATGCCAGTGAGGTACATTCTGATGACTGAGAGACAATGGGTTGGGAAGGGCCTTAGGCCAATAACCACTCCAGTTAACCAGCAACTGGGATCAGAACAACAAATTGGGAGACCAGGGATACCTGGGCTTCATGATCCTAGGGCTTCGGGTATGACCCAAGCCTGGCTTAAGAGCTGAAGAGATGACACAGGACACACAGTATTAAGTTATAATTATTTAAGTTGCAGAGAAATAAAGTATGAATTTGTGCATATGAGCGATAATGAATGGTCTGCTGTAATTTTTTTTTTTTTTTTTGGATGAGGGTTGGGGGGAAGGGAGTTGATCCAATATGGCAATTATATAGCTATCCCCAGACCCATCTCCAGGAGGCTTGCCTGCCATCTGTTAATTCAGAAAATTTGACTTTGTAGAAATTAACTAAGGCAGGATTGTGCAGAAACATGATAGACAATTTACTTAAAAATTTGTTTTATGGGGAAAAAGCTAAGATAGTTTCTGGAGCATCAAAATGCTACTGTGTTTAATACTGTTCCCCATTTATTATGTTTTAATGAAGCCTATATACTTTGTATTTTTTTTTTTTTTGCCTTAGGCTTTTTTTTTCTTTAATAAAGGCTCACAGATATAGTTGAAAATCATTTTGTAGCTCTGCCTGATCAAACCCCATCCTTCTTCTCCAATGGTTAAACACTGTTCTGATACAGGGATGTATCAGTCCCATTCACGTTTTTAAAAATATTTACTACATATTTTTGCACAACCACAAACAATATATCACTTTGTGTTTAAAAAACATCATGTTTCCATTCTCATTTTAAAAACAACAGAAAAGGTTAGGTAGAGAATTCTAATCCTTAATTTCTGAAGGACTATAGATGTTTTTCCCTTACTGAGATCTTTCAGTCTTAAAGTATGCATAATTAAAAAATAAAAACCAAGTTGTCATCTTGCTTCTGCCATGAACTGCTTTGAAACGCAAAGTCATCTTGCATTTTAGTGTCCTAAGACTTGCTGAAGACATTTATACTCAGTGCACAGCGTTTTAACACCTTCGAACAAAGTATTTTTATGTCAATTCCATTAACAGTGATACTGAGGAAGCTGTTCATAGCACAGCAGAATGCCAGAGGAACTCAAGCCCATCAGATCTGAAGATCTTGGCATCATGGCAATAAAACAATTAAGAGCATCCTGCAGGGAAAAACAATTCCCACAATTAACCTTTAATGCCAATTACTACCACTACTTTCTTAGGACAAGTCACATCTTCAGTATGAAGATCCAAAATGTAGTTCCTAACTTGAATCGCTACCAGAATAGGCATATTTTTAAAATGGATGTTTAACTTAGGGAAAAATTTAAGATAAAAACAAAAACAAAAAGACACTTAATAAAACATGTGCCACTAATCCCAGCTACTCAGGAGGCTGAGGTGGTAGGGTTGTTTGAGCTCAGGAGTTCAGGACCAGCCAGGGCAACATGGTGAGACTGTCTCAAAAATAAAAATACAAATAAAAAGATACTGAATAAAAATACTGCATAGGAGATATATTATTTAGGTACCATGCCTCAATCCACAAGCGAATTAAAAACCTAATCAAAGCTGTATAAACAATTTCTTCAAACTAAATAAATAAGCTGATAATCTTTTTTTTGACAGGGAGGAGGAAGAGCAGAAGGGTAACATCTCAAAATCAAATGTTAAATTTTTAGGTAGTGCCCATATTAAAAAGTATGTGTTCTAAAAGTTCCTTTTTCAGAATGATGTTTGGTATTCAGTACTGATTTTCCCACAGGCAAATCTGCAAGAGACTATTTAACCCAAAGACAGCAGGAACAGCAGTCACTGCAATCCATAATCCATTCAGCATCAGGGGCTGCACTTGATGGAAACTCCAGGAGCTCCAGGGAAAAGCAGCTGGGGGCAGTGAACTACTGTGCCATAGTTCAAACGCAGGGGCAAAAAGCCAGGTGGCTCCAACAGCCAATGCTGATGTCTACGGGCTATTTCTGAGTCAAGAACTACTTATACTAAAGAATTCCCCCCACAATCAATCCCAATTGTATACAATTATGTTTGGAATTTTATATTCATGAATAAACACAGTTCATATATATATATATATATATATATATATATGAAAAACCTTCAAAGTTTTATTGAAAGAAATAGATGAAAATTCAAATATAAGAGGCATATTGTATAAGAAGTCTCAAGACGGAAATATATTTTTAAAATGCAAATAAATCAAAGGAAATTAGAATCTAACACCTCAAGGGATATTTTAACACAAAAAATACTATTCTAAATTTTTTTTGAAAAAATTAATAGGCATGCACAGCAAAAAAACACTCAGATAAGAATAGAGATTAAAGCATATTCTTTTTTTCTCCCGCCCGGCCCTCTAAAGCATATTTTAAAACAACGAGCATTAAAACTGTGTGATACTGGTACAAAAGCAGAAACACAGAGTATTGGAATAAAGTGGAATGCCAAGGAATAGATATAATGCTGTATGTGTTTTCATTTTTGGTAAAGTAAGTTTCTTCAAAAAACGGGTGGGTATAAAGTGGAGTAAGGTTATGATAAATGGTATACCAACATGGGGAAGAAAAGTTAAATTAGAGCTATACTTTATAAACCAATGAAGCCCCGAAGTACTATTTCGAAACAAAAACTTGAAAGGATAAAATAACTAAAGCATCAGGAAAAATAACACAAAGCAAAACCAAATGTTTTCTAGTTCTGTGGCTGATTTTAAAATTATCAAAGAAATCAAAAAGAAAAGAACAGTAGATTAAAGCAAATGAAAAGTAGATTTAAAAAGTAATAAAATCATATATAAATAGAAAACACTATAATATTGGGAGCATATCTAAATCAATATGAGAAAGTAGTTATAAGGAATTATAAGGGTAAACAGAGTATGCACTCAAATTAATCAGGGAAAAAAAAAATACATGTTTTATTTCCCACAATTCCAGCAGGCAATAGTGAAACTGCTCTACTCATAGGTTAGCAATGATTTTGAAAACCAGTACAAGCCTACGGCAAAATCCTGGTAGAATAAAAGCAATCATCTAGGTAAGATTACCTCCCTCTGGCCTGAGGGACATGCAGCAGATACAGGGAACTCAACTGTACACATTCCTTCCCCCCCTTCCCCCTGGGGCAAAGAGATACTGTCTCTCACCATGCCCCAGGCCCCAGTCCCTGCTGTCTGGAGGGACAGCAGCAGAACCTTCACCTGAGGTCCAGATAGAGAACAAGCAGGTGATCTGGCTGCGGTCTAGACTCCACTTACATGATTCACTGGTGGCGATGTGTGTTAACTCTGCCCTTCAATTACCCGTGCCATCAGCACTAAAGCCTGTGAGTTTCCCAAGCAGGGACTGCCACTAAAGAGCCCTACATGGTGACTGCTTGCCTGTCAATTATGGTGACTTTCCGGGCACAGGGCAGAGATAGCCTCCCACCATGACTAATACTGCTGTCTGGAAATAACCTGTTTCTCTATCCTATATTGCCAGAGTGCTCATCCTGGTTGCAAAAATGCGGCTTTGGTAATGATCACTGGGTGCTCACTGTGTCCCTTGCTTACGTTGGTCATCTGCTACTGCTGACTTCTGATCTTCCTGGGAAACTTTGTTTCATGCTTGCCTTGTTTTTGGTGTGTCTAGTCATTCTTTGGCCAAGAGCACACCAAGAACCAAGGACAAACAAGATTATCGACCTTGAACCCTGACAAAAGGAACCAGGGCTCCTTGGAGAACTGTTTAGTCCCAGGAAAGTATGAGATAAGCCTGGAATATCTTGTGTCAGCAAGTAAGGAAGTGCTCACAGAACACGGAGGACAAGGCAAAGGACACAAAAGCCAGCTTGAAGGAACTCGCATTGGCCAAATCTGGGACAATTTGATTATCAAAATAATGATAAAAACAGATCAAAACCTAGTAAAATAAAATAGCAAGCTGTGTGACCCTATTGATTTAATTAGATAAATGGCAAGAAGAGAAAGTTCTTTCTTGTAATAAAAGACCAATTAATAAATGTAGAAAGAATGATGAAATTTAAAAATCACCATTTGGCAACTATCAGAATAATTATTAATTCAGTAAAAAAAAATGGATTCTAAAACCAGTGGGCGAAAGTGTAGTGGAAAATTCCACTGCCGAGGCTCTACCCCATTGTCTTCCCTAAGCAGCTATAAACCGCTTGCAACAACTCCTGCTAAGGTGAAATAAGCCAGGAAGACATTCCATAGGAACTCTGTACCTGGAACTAAGGTTGCTCGGGACCCTGCCCCCACAAAAGAATGACCTCATTGTAACTATGCCCCACTTCCTTACTTATTAACTGTGCCCCAAGCAAAATGTATAAAAGACTGCTACGTTCTTTATTCGGGGCTCGGAATCTGGGGAGAAAAATCCCCTCTAGGCCCACCAGCGTATATAAATCTGTTTTGCCAATACTTCTGGGTGCCTCTCAGTCTGTTCCCAGTCAACTCTGCTGTAACGAAAGTATGACCAAGAATAGAATATTTATTATCTCCAAGTACCTTCCCAATATACGTATTAACAACAAAGGGGAAAGGAGTAAATTCACAGGGAAGAAGCGCGAGCAAGCTCCATCTTAACTGAGAGGTCAAAGTGAACAACACCAATAATGGGATAACGGAAATCATGTCATAAGATATGAGGAAAACACAACATGGTGTCTCTGATAATCCCGTCAAAATGCACACTATTAGTCCAATCATGAGGAAACAAAGATAAATCCTACATTCATGTGGAGGGACATTCTACAATATATCTGACCTACTGTTTTCAAAATTCCCAAAGTCATAAACGTCCAGGAAAGACCAAGGAACTGTGACTCTCTGGAGACTGAAGGAGACTACAGCGATGTGGCAATCCAATGCCACACAGGAAGCCAGACTGAAGAGGGACCATAAGGAACACTGTTGGGACAAATGGAGAAACTTGAATGGGGTCCGAGAATCAGATGGTAGAAATGTATCAGCATTAGTGTCCTAAGGTGATGTCACTGTTTAAAGGAAATACACACTGAAGTATTCAAGGGTGGTGGGGAACCATTTCATTTCAAATAATTCTGAAATTAAAAAGTTCTGGGTACTATTCTTGCAGCTTTTCTGTAATATTGAAGTTATTTAAAAGAAAAATAGGCATGATACCAAATCCTCTATGTATGTTATAATTATAACTATTCATAAGCATAAATAATGAAAATTAAATTGTTAAAAGAAACTGTTGTGTTCAGATTTTGCATTTGAGGGGTAGTTTTTAACTTAGAAATTCCATTAGTGTCATATTTCCATAAAAACTTTTAGAACAATTACGTGTATGTTTCATGTTTAATTCAACAAGACAGTGGGTGTTATAAAGAAGCCAAACAGAAAACAGCATACTGAAGCAATAGTCTTCACCCTTGTTACACCTAATCAGTAATTAATTCCGAGAGGTACATGTTCTCCTACTGCCTAGCCAACTTGTTTTCTCACAACAACATACACAAAGAACTCTGAAAATCAAAAACCTGATACCTTGATTCAGATGTGTGGCCTCCATGATCTGAACACCGTTCACGGAACACTGAGACCCACTCAGGGGTATCAGAGTCACCGTCCCCCCGACATTTTCAAAGACGCAGTGCTCACTCTCCAAGTCAAGGCCATGAAGAACTAAGTTGAAAAACAAAGGAGAAAGAATTTTTTTTCTCTTTGGTATCTACTGCAATAATTCCCAGCTATTTATTCATTCACATGCTAAATATCCTTCCTTTTCCATGTTAATTATTGTGAAATGAACCTTGATGCTTAGTGAGAAAAGTGAATTTTAGGAGTTTATGGCATCAGGTTCTGGACACCACCTACATGAGGAAGTAAGTTCTGGGATGTTAACTTATTTCATCCTTGGGGAGAAAACAGTTAACTTGTCTTAACTGAACACCATTGAGGTGCTCTGTTTGATACTGAATAAGTTTCTTCCACCAGCCATCAGAGGCCACAGAAAAATACAGGGGCAAAAGGGCTCCATGGGTCAAGGGCTCATTGTGACCTCCACATCTGGAGACGCTGTGTTCCAGGAGCAGACACCAAAGGTGATCTTAGCATGACGTTGATCTGGAGGCCCAAGAGGTCTCCAGACGGTGTGCTGGGATGCCCATGGCCAGGGCTGGTGCCAGTTCTGAGAGCTCTCCAAGCACGTGGATGCTAAGGTTTACCTATAAACGTATGGCTATGGATTCTTCTTGTTTGAAGAATGTCCATGCACAGATATGAATGCCCGTCAAATAAACCTACGCGATTTTCGGCACAGTTCTCAGCCAGCTTCTCAGGAGTACAGACAATAGCTCCCATTGTCTCCATAGATTTGCACTACAGAATTTTGCTGATCACAGAAAACATGTGTTCTTACTATTCATCATCTTTTATAGCTACCCCAAAGGCCAAATACATAACTCAATGATTAGAAGAAGAGGCCGGATGCCTAGCCTAGTTCTACTCAAAAACAGGTGAACCTGGGGATTTCTGGGAATTGGTTTTCATCTCTCCCAATCTCACAGTAAATAGTAAATACATTTAGGAATATGCCAGGATTGGCTTGATTAATAGCTCATACTTGGTGAGAAAGCAGGTTCATCGCAAACAATTCTAAAAACAGCTGAGACAACATAACTGTTTCCCTGCTAATCCCCACCTTGCCATACACATATACACCCACCACCACCACTGCCTCAATCGCCACCAATTGCCTAAGTTATGCTCTGAAAGCTTGGCAGGACCTCATCTATACAGGCTAAGTCACTGGTTATCTGTGTACCTTGGGAAGACTTTTGGGAAACCCAAAAAGTCACACCTCCGTATGTGTGTATGCTGCATTGTCTCCTATTTTCTGGTGTCATCCTGTGCAGGTAAGTGTCTATATCCTTCCCATTAAAAAGGCCTTATGGCTGGGCACAGTGGCTCATGCCCCTAATCCCAGCACTTTGGGAGGCTGAGGCCAGAGGATCGCTTGAGGCCAAGAGTTCAACACCAGCCTAGGCAACATAGTGGTACCCTGTCTCTAAAAAAATAAAAAAAAAATTAGCCAGGTGTGGTAGTGCGCGCCTATAGTCCCAGCTACTTAGGAGGCTGAGGCAGGAGGATCGCTTGAGCCCAGGAGTTTGAGGTTGCTGTGAACTATGATGACGCCACTGCACTCTAGCCTGGGTGAATAGCGAGACCCTGTCTCCAGAAAGGAAAAAAAAAAAGGACTTATATTCTTTTTCTGTGTCTGTTGGCATATTTCCATCAACTATTGTCGCAATGTAACAAGTATAGAGTGATTTAAGTAACTGTACTCTCAAAGACCTGACGGGGTACAGAATGCATGTAGGGTAAGGAAAACATTCACAATTCCATTCTATTCATTAAATTAATTGTTCTGTTATTGACTTGAGTTGTGTTCAAAATTAGAGAAATATATATATTGTCCAATATTGTATTTTAATTTCTCTTTTTTATAACTACTTCGATGTCAGTTATTCAAAAGAAGGTTCATCATTAAATATGACCTTAAGAAATCACTGGTTGAGTACAATGAACACTATTCTGGTGATGGGCATGCTACAAGTCCTAACTGAAGCATTATACAAAGTATCCATGTAATAAAAACATAGGTACCCTATTAATATTTTGAAATAAAAAAAATTGCTGGGAAGAGATAATTGATAAAGATTCTCACCAATATCTTGCTCTGTTGAAGCATCTTCTCTACCAACATACGTCTGACCTTCCTGGGAAGAAAAGCCAAGCAAAATTTACTAGTAAGAACTTGTTTCTCCACTTTTCACTTAAGCCCAAGCGACATGGTGGCCAGTGGGATGAACAATGTCCTGGGAAGGCCACAGCCTCAGTGTAACTAGAGCTCATGGAGGCTCTGTAACGATGCCCCAGGTTGTCTGGAAAATGACAGTGCAATTCCTGAGGCTTAATGTTCAACAGTGGTTAGGCTTCTATTCTGGCATGCACTGGCAATTTGCTCAAGACAGTCATCTCACTGATGTTTCCATCCCTTCTGGGAAGTTTCTCCTCCATTGGCTATGGGTTTCTTTGTGCTCAAAGATAGAGTTTATGAGAGTCTGCACAACGTAAGTGCAGTACTATTCTCATTTTAAGTCATGGATCAAAGAGAGGACATTAAAGTCAAGGTGACACAGGTAACCATTGATACAGACATGGAATTCTGCACTCTTGACATGAATGGCCTGCTAGGAGCCAAGCCCAATAATGATGGTGGGAGGCACAAATTTACAATTCCACTAGGGACCAGGAAACTGTACATATAATGAAATCCCAGGTCTAGGGGTTTCCAACTTCTTTCTCAGTCTGTCTGCCTTTTTGTTCCTTACCTGCCTCTTACTGATTCTACAGAATGGAAGGCAAATGAATGTCTCATTGTTTAGCTTTAGAACTACATAAACATGGAACTTCAAATGCCACAGAATCCCAAGGAATCATTTAAAATCCCCAAAGGGCTCAAGGATTTGTAATATATTCGTTAACAGTTGTGTTCATGGCCATAAAGTATTATAATAAACTTTGCTAATGTCTGAAGGGAAATCTGCAAAATTATGATGTTTCACTTAAGCAGCTCCTACCTTCAAGTGATACAAGATGATCCCAGTGCTCAGAAGGTCATCATCAATGCCAATCAAATGTGGCAGTTCAGAATCCAAAACAACTCCAATCCCTTCTTTCCTAAGGGCTAGAGTTTGCTCCTGAAATTAAGAGGAAAAGAAAAGCAAATGATTATTTTGAGGAAAAAGAACTTCCTATTAGGTGTTCTTTTGATCCTTACATGAACAATATTTTCTCTCTCTTCTAAAAACACTGCAAGAGAAATGGAACTTAATCTTTCTCCATGTTGAAATCCTGGCAGGTGGTAAGCAAAGCGAACTTGAAACATATAAAAAGCTCACCGTAGAATGAATTAAATTTAATATCTGATATATAACCTCTACAAAACCTCTTAGGAAAGGTTCTATGACTACCCAAATAACAACGCAATCTTTCTCCTCTTCAGAGCCTTAATTTCATTTAATATCTAGATGCCTCCTCAACTGTTGGCTTTTGTCTGCAGCTACCATGGTTGACCTGTGCATGTCCTGGGAGGAAGCCCTTCCTGGGCATCAGCTACCCCTGCACCAGTGGTACCCAACCCACTGAGCCCTGCACATCCGCCTCTCCTATCCACAGGGTCATTCCCACATATAGACAAATCTGCCACAGACCTCTCACCACCCACCACCCCCTCCTCTTGGCCTCACATTTCCCTCCAGCTACCACCACTTTCTGTGTCCATTTAAAGAAAATCACCTCCAAAAAGTTCCCTATACTAGTAGTTCTCCAATTCTCCCCTCTCACTCTCTCTCGAACCCACTCTATGAAGGTTATCCTCCTTGGAACTCCTCTATATCTACACTCACTTCCTTGATGCTCTCCTTCTATCTCTTGACTTTGCCTGCCAACTATATGTTGATGACTCTCAAATTTAAATCCCCAGGGCAGAACTCTCCCTTAAATTCCATACTCAGGCATACATACCCACCCGTCTTGGTATATTGGTGGGGATATCAAACAGGCAGCCCAAACTTAATACATTAAGAAAACCAACCCCTCATTCCCCCTGCCTCTGACACCTGTAGGCTATCCCGTCCCAGAAAATGTCAACCCTCCTTACAGTTGCCTGGACCAAAACCCATGGCTATACATTGTTCCTTTCTTCTTTAAACTCTAACTATTTAGTGTTGATTCCATCTGCAAAATATGCCAAACCTGGTAATGTCAAATCCCCTGCACCACTCCTCCCTGGCCCAAACGGTATCATCTTGCACTGGGATTACTACCGTAATCCAGGCCACCACTCATGCCCGCTGTGATGAACACTCAAGTTCATAGCCAGAGGGATGCCAGGGCAGGCCACTCCTCTGTCAGATCCTTTAAACGGCCTCCCGTTTCACTAAGACAAAGCCAAGGTCTTTGTAATGTTCTATAAAGTTCTACATGATCTCATCCCTTGCCCATCTCCCACTCTCATCTCCTGCCCCCTCCCTCTTGCTCGCTCCTCTCTAGAATCCATAGCTCCTCGATGTTCCTCAAACTGGCCAGCCTGCCCACATCTCATGGCTGCACTCGTTGCTGTTTCTTCTGCCACTGCTAGTCCTTCCCATCCCCTAGAGCAGAGATTCTTGATCTCAGCACTACTAACATTTTGGACCAGATAACTCATTCCTCTGCACCATAGGATGTTTAGCAGCACCCCTGCCTCTACCACTGTAATAGATACGAGTAACAAACTACCCTCCTCCAAGGTTGTGACCACTAAACACGTCTCCAGACATTGCCAAATATCCCTTGTGGGACAAATCGGCCCGGTTAAGAAGCATCACCCTGGATACATATATAACTTCGCCCCTTACTTCCTTTGGGTCTCTGCTCGAAGCCACTTTCCCAATCAGCCCATACAAAGTAGCAATTACCAACTTTCCTCATGCTGATTTGATTCCTCCTTGGCAATTATTGCTACTTTGTATATTATATACACACATGTTTATTACCTATCCCCTGACTAGAATATAATCCAGTGCCTGATTTCATGTCTGACACATGGTAGCTCCTCAATTAACATTTGTCAAAAGCATGAATAAATGAGTAGGTGCCCAGAGTTCAGAATTCGGAGGGCTGTAGGAAGGAGGGTCAGAGGCAACCCCTGAGGGAAGATGTTCAAGTCTTAACATCAGGCCCATCTGGCCAGAGACAAAAGACCTCTAAAATCAGGCTTCTAGGGAAGTCTGAAATGGAAGCAGACAAATCCCAGAAGACTGAAGGTAAAACTATCAATCTTGAGGTTAGGCAGTGCCAAGTACAGACTGAGTCACACCTAAGGGCACGACACTGTGCTGTGACTGTAGGTGTGATGGGAGCAACAGAAGAGCAAGTTCCAAGCTGCTAACCTGGGCTCCTGGTCGGAGATGCTCCTGGAGAATCGTCTCCTCTCCCCTCCCCCCCCACTCCTCCAATCAGACGCAGTGACCAAGACATGACTCTGCCCCCAAACACAATCGCCTCTGCTTACATTCCTAGAAGGAACAGATGTATTTTGTGTCATTTAAATGTTAAAACAACCTACAGAGTCTCTAATTCTCTAAGTGATGGATTCAGAATTTCTCAAGCTAGTGTAAGACCATCACAGCAAAACTCAGATCTTGCAGACAAGTGAGCTCCTAGGAGGTTCTGGGGCAGGGCAGTGGGGACAGAGAAGTCCCTCAGGCCCTCTCTGCAGACATTTAAGTCCCAAATGTATACCCAAAGACCTGGAGACATGCGAGAGAAGTGATAAAATGAAGTGGCAAAAAAGGATGGTTTAAAAAAAAAAAAACATCAAAATTACCACTTGAAAGAAAGCAATTTAATTTAACAACCATTAAATAAACACACAGAGAAAATGACCAATGTATAACTTAGATTTAAGAAAAGGAAATGAAGCGTATCATTGTTCTTCAATTACTCCCCTTATCAGCCAGGCTCCCATTCCCTGGCTAAGAACCTCAGGCTGTGAGGTCAGAGGCTTCAGTAAGGTTGATTTACTACAGTAAGGCCTGTGCAAATCTTGGCTAAAATGAGCACTCCACATAAACCAACTCCTACTCCTACCTCCCCGATAGTAGCAGAATTCATGGTTTTCCTCCTGCACAGAATTCAAGCAAAAGTGGCAAGTATGTGATTTAAAAAAAAAAAAAAAAAAGATTTATTACAGGGGAGAATTTAATCACACAGCTCCATTTCATAAAACAATGTCCTCGCAGGAAGGAGAGGTAGCTCTGAACTGTGACGGCACTACACACACGGTAAGCAGCGCCACGGCAATAAATTATTCCAGGCCTTTGGGCCCACGTGAAAAGGAGAGTGACTGTTCTCCTAAGTCCAGAGGCGTATGCTCTCTCTACACAAAAGAGTACAATAACCACCCCCACAAAAGCAGTATTTTAAACTTTAATAGCTCCCACTCAAACTAGAGAAATTGCTTTGGACTACATCCCAGTTTAATATTCTTTTTTTAACCATTGAAAAACACTTTTGTTCTTCCTTGAAATAAGTCTCATAGACTTTGAAAAGCACTGGAAATTCATAGCTTCAGAGCCATTAGGTCAAAAGCCTTCCTTGTCCCCACCCCCCAGCACGTTCACGCACACATACACACATACGCATGCAAGCACATGCTCACACGTACTTCTATAAATGTAATGGGTGAAACCTGAAGTAAGAGAAAGTTTTCCAGGATTGGAAGTGGGGGGAGATGAACTCATGATTAATGCTGCCCTAAAGCTCTATGACATTCAAGCTGCATTCAACTACATGATATTATAAAAGTGTCACCTCATAAAACTGGAAACGAGGGTTTAAATCATTGCTCAAGTGAAAAAGTAATTTCAGACAAAAATATCTACCATGTATAAAATATTTATTGAGTGGCATCTACTGTTATACATAATTTATGAAACACCTTTTGGCTAAGATGGAATCCTTAACATAGCAGAGCTGGCCACCCTCCCCCAACTCCACGCATACGGGGTCCCAAAGAAAGAAAAAGGTAAAATACACATCGTGGCAGGCATTTTGCATCGAAACACGGTTTTTGGCAACCGAGCTTATTTGGATGAAAAGGAAACTACAGACTTACTAAAAGTGTCAAACATAGCATCAGCTCATTTTAAACATCACGGTCACTACATGTGCAAATAAAATGCTCAATGTGCTTTCTCTTCAACCTCCAGACACCTATTCAGGTAAAATACCTCTGAATTTAAAACACATGTCCAGTGCTGGGGCTATCACAGAATCACTTCTACTGCATTCCAGGGGAGAAGACCACACAAGGACTGGCTCACTGGGGGAGTCCCATGTAACCACCATAATGGTTTACTAGATTGAGCAGGGACTCTACCTCTTAATCACAACTACAGTCTTAGTATCCAGCACCGCGCCTTGTGAAACTCAACAACTTTCTTGGATAAGTGAACACCAGTACAAAAACTTATTAATATAAACAACAAAAATATATATATTTTTCCCTCGTGGGAAGCCTACCTAAGATCTAGATCCTGCTTGGAGAAAATTGGGAAAACTTTTAATGTGTCTGCTCCATGTAAATTAAAATCTCTTTGAGAGTAAAAATTGCGTTTCCTCACGCTGAGTATGTTAGGTAAATGGAGCAGCACCGGGCACAAAGTAGTCACCCAGTTAAGTGCCGATTATTTGGTGCCACAGAGAGTGATTTTTAAGTGGTATTTTTTTCTAAACAGCCAAGAATTAAATGTGGAATCTTTTTGTGAAAATTTACGCTTGCTACGGAGAATTATATATTTCACTAAGTAGTGGAATTTTGTAGAGTTCACTCACATCACAAAGTGTACTTAATTTCTGCAGTCCCGACTACAAACAGCAGATGTGCATGGGGTGGGGAGGGGGACGCCACAATCGGGGTTTAGAGCACATGCCCATTGCGGGGCTCAAGGGGGGGGACGTCAGGCAGCCAGGAAGACCTTTATAAAAAATCAAACTATCCTCTAGTAAAGCTACTTTTTTAATTTTAAAAATTACATGTGATTCTATTTAAATTTAAAAGAAGAAATTGATTTATGAATTTCAATCAAAAGAATAATGTTTCTTCATTACAAGAAGTATTTCCTAAAATATCCAAGTTAAAACATTATGAAACATATTCACTATATATACATATATTTTTCCATACGCATTTTGGTTTTAAGCACCGCTACCAGAGTGTGTAACTGTTTGAGAATGTCTGCCTCGTGCCTGAATGACACTGTAGCTGTGTCGATTTGGGGCCACTTGTTGGGTCATACAGTACTTACTTTCCCTCGGAATGTGAAAGACACGGCTCCACTATCTTCGGAAACTGAATGCTACTTTAAGCTGGTCTGACTTTTAATCCATGGTAGATAATTTGGTTTTCTGTCTGGATGCTTAAAGAATGTTTCCTTTCTCCTTGAAATTCAATAGCTTAATTAGGATAGATCTCTGTGTTGAACATTCTGTACTCTTCATTTTCCTAGACCACAATCCATTCTCCTGATCTGCAGATTAGGTTCTTTTGTTCATTATTTTCCATTTCAGAAAAATTGTCTTGTTTTATTTTCCATTTTGTTTCATTTGTTGACAGTCTACTTCAGGGACACCAATTGTCCTTATATTACATTGCCTTTGTCTTCTACATCTTTTAGCTTCTGATTGCTTTACTATCTTGATTGTTACATTGATGTTCTATGAGATTATCCAGCCTTTACTCTCTTAGTAATTGGATTTTCAGTGGCATCTATTCTTTTCCTTGATATTCTTTAATTTTATTTATTCATCCTGCAATGATGTTGTTTTGGACCTCTAAGTCTTTCTTTAGTTCTGTGATCTCCCTTTTTGCATCCCATTCTACTTTTTATCATCATCTGCTTTGTTTGTTGAATTCATCTCTCTCATTAATTTGTTCCACAGAATGAAACAACTGTAAGGAGTTCTCTCCCATGCCTTGAAGTCTGGTTGCATGTAGACTGGGATCGTTTGTCTTTCGATGCTACCTTTCCTTTTCTTTCTTTCTGTCTGCCCATCTAGCCATCCAACCACCCATAGCTACTGTTATGTATATAACTTTCCTACTTCTTCATCTGTGTATGTTTAGGTGAATCTGTCCAAAAATTCCATATGCTGTAAATACAGGATGAGCAACTCAGGGACATTTGTCCTGCCATATCTGCAACCTTTCTAGTTAGAAGACTGAGTAATCTGTATTCTGTCCACTTTTCTCTAGCCAGATAAAATGACAGCAAGGGCCAGGAGATCTCAACTGAGGCACTGCAAACGCCTTGTTTGAGTGCCTAGGCTCTGTCTCTCCTACTGAGCTCCCTCCTCCTGCCTGGGCAGGGGCCCCATTCCCACAGGGAGGGAGGGGGCTGGATGCACCCAAGCTTCTCACTGTTTCACCAGGCCCCACGTACAAGAGAGTCAGCCCTTCGCCTCATTCCGGTTACCTCCTCAGGCATTGCTATTACTCCTCAATAAGAACAGGAAAATCAATTTGTTCCTCCCCAGATTTGAGGATATTGAGGAGGGTTTTTTGAATCCTCAGTGATTCAACTTCTCAGGTGCAGGCTTAGGAATATCCTCTTTGCAATCATCCCTCTTCCTCGGCAGCCAGCTCATGACCTTTCCTCATATGCTTCCTCTTAGCGACGGCACAGCAATATTGCTGCCGCGGGCTTGTATGTTTGTTTTGCTTTTTATTATTATTATTTCTTCATTTCTTTGAAATCTGTGATGTCATCCCCAACTGCCTCTTTAACATCAAAGTCAAGAACAGGATTTCAAAAGGCTACCAAAAAAAAAAAAATAAGGAAGAAAACAAGGGGTGCTCCTGGTTTGGGGGAATTTCTTGAGCAAAGATATGGAGGCTGAAAGCATGGGCATTAGAATCGCCCCTTGAAACCCTCTGGGGGTTCGTTCCAGGACCCCCGTGGACTCCAAAATCTGCAGAGGCTCAAGTCTCTGATACAAAATGGCAAAGTATTTGCACACAACCTACATACACCCTCCCGTATACTTTAAATCATCTCCAGATTATTTATAACAACTATGTAAATAGCTGTTATACTGTATTGTTTAGGGAACAATGATAAGAACAAGTCGTGCATGTTCAGTACAGAGGCAACCGTCATAGGCCTAACTCCATAGTACATGTGAGCAACAATGGAACATTTTCTGGAGTTTATTTCCTACTATTTTCAATTCGCAGCTGATTGAAACTGCAGATGTGGAAGCTGCAGATATAGAGGGCTGGCTACGTACATAAGGAACCGCTGCACATCCAGTTTAGTGGATAAACCTGGGAAAATGGTCTGGAAAGTCAGGCAGATAGATCATTATTTGATTCAGAGACTGGAAAGTCACTGAAAATTTTGAAAATTTTTGAAAATATTTCAGAATATTTCAGAAGGCCAGTCTGGCAAGAATACGTAGGATGAATAGAAATAGAGGGGAAAAGGTGGGTGGGATTAAAAAGGAAGGGATGGCTTAGGAAACACCGTAGGGGTAGACGGACTTTACACAGGCTGATTGACCTTAAGTAAAGACATCCTCCTCAGCTGCTTTATTCCTCTTTATGAGAAATATGGAAATTAGAGAATTGCAAGAAAATCTGAAAAATGCCAAAAGATTTTTATTGCTAGAGAAAAAAAAAAATCCTGACATTTCCTTATAACACTTTCCAGGCAGCTCAGTCAGTGAATACTGTTTACGTGTTAAAAATCACTCACCAATTTAACTAGCAAGGGTTGTCCAGTAACTTATGTGTTTTTTTTAAATAATATAAAAATGCTAAAAGTCACTGTCAACACAAACCAATTAGCTCTGAAATCCTGAAAGTAAGGCACAAGCTGCATGCACACAGAAGCTATTGTTCCTGGTACAGCAGTCCCCCCTGTTGCTGACATGTACTACATAGTTAGGCCTACGATGGCTGCCATTGTTCTGAACATGTACAGACTTTTCCTTGTCATTGTTCCCTAAACAATACAGTATAACAACTATTTTCATAGCATTTACATTGTATTGGATGTTATGAATAATCTGGAGATGATTTAAAGGATATGGGAGGATGATGTGCAGTTTCACTTTGCACGGTTTCAGATGCCCACGGTCAACCGCGGTCCAAAAATAGGTCAGTAGGGTACAGTAAGATAGAGCAAGAGAGAGAGAGGTCACATTCATATAACTTTTAGTATAGTATAATTGCTCTATTTTATTATTAGGTATTGTCAATCATTTCCTGAGCCTAATTTATAAATTAAACTTTATCATCGGTAGGTATATATAGGAAAACAAGATAGTATATGTAGGGTTCGATACTCTCTGAGGTTTCAGGCATCCTCTGGGGGTCTACTGCATATTCTTTTCCACATAAAAAGAATCATGTTCATCCAACAGAGAGATGCAACATCCAACATCACCAAAATTATCAGGAAGTCAACGAAGCTCTATCTGTCAACTGCCTGGACTACCATCCTGTCTTCCTCCCACTTTGTCCATGCAACCTGAGCAAGCTATGATGAAAAGGGATAAGATTTCCTTCACACTCCTCCAGGAAACAACCTTATTTTTGCTGTGTTTCCAGAGAATGATGAAGTGAATAAACACAATATTTGTAGGCTAGTAACATTTTCTATGTTCCTGCAAACCTGACTGGTAATATGCAATCCTTCTTGTGAGAGCTCTATTAATTATGCTCTTTGAATCATAATCAGATTTAAAAACAAACAAAGCAAAAACAGAGAAAGGGAAAAACCAGTCTGTGAAAGTTAAGGATTGGAAATCTACTGGGGATCACCCTCTACTGGAACTAGGCTTCAGAAAGACACAGGTTCAGGTGGGAATGCAGAGTTATCAATCCATAGGTTGAAAAACAGAGGAAGAATGAAGTGGGTCAATCCAGAAGCTGCCTTTGATCCCTCTCTTAGCCTCAATCCACACAGCCAGACGATCAGTAAGTCCCATCAGCTCTACCTGCATGATACAGTCTGAATCATCCATGACTTTCTGTCTCCACTGCTACTGCCCTGGTCCCAGCTACCTCCACAGCCTGCCTGGACGCTCTGAAATCCCCTAATTGGTCTTTCTGCTTCTTCTCTTGCTACTCTATGATCAATTCTCCATATGGCAGCCAGAGCCATCTTTTCAAAATGACAAAAGATCACTTGTAAAATGCTACAATGGTTTCCCACACATCTGGAATAAAATGGCTCCCATATCTCACTTAACCTTGGCCCTGAGCCCTCTCCCACCTGGGTCCCCCTCCATTCTCCACTTGACTCCCAACACTCCAGCCACAGTGGCCACCTCTTTCCCGCTCCAGGGCCTCTCCATGTGCTATGCCGTCTGCCTGGGCAACTCTCCCCCTAGATCTCTGTGGCTTGCCCCTCTTGTCAGTCTGCCCTTATTGCACACTCTGACTGTTCTCTTAGGGATCAGAGACACCAGTGAGTGAGACCAACAAGGTCCTTGCTCAGAAGAAGCTTCCCTCCAACACAAGTAACCCCGCCCCATGCCCAGGCACACTCTACAACGCCACCTGGCTTATTGTCTCCAGAGCAATCAAGGCAATCAAAATTTCTCATACATTAGTTTATTGTCTGTCTGCCTGTGCAGAAAGCAAACAGTGGGTCCAGGCCAACATGTCAGGCTCAGGGAAGGAGAGATTGGAATGGGGCCAAACTACTCAACAGTATCCAGGGCCAGGACTGTCTCTGATCACTCCTTTTTTTGTGAACAGGAAAAAGCATCTCTTGAACCTCAAAACAATAAGTAATATGGCCAGAATAAATCAGAACCTAATATGGAAATCTTGCTAAAATGTTAAGATTTGATTCTAACAGACTGTCGTCATAAATAATTTGAATAGGTGTCAAAAAAAAAAACACTATATGTAGTAACACAAAGTTGATGTCAGATTGGCACCTATTATATCACTGAAATAAAGTAAAAATGCAAAAACATTGCTTTTTCCATGACTTTGAAACAATCCCTATTACAGTACCTATGGTCAAAAAACCACATCTAGAACAGATGGTACACAGTCCCAGGGCCCGCCAGGGGAGAACTAGGAAGAGAAGAGCCTGGCTGCCATCTACTCCACGGTACTAACAAACCTAAATGTCCTGGCATTACTGGCAGTCAGCCCCTGAACAGTAAATATAATTAATATTGCCCTTTTAATGAACAGAAACTCTTGGGGCAGTTCAATTTCCACTACATTTCCCACTGCAGAAACATCATTCTTTATGTAAATGCCAAACAGCTGACTGTTGGCGTGCAGCTCTGAGAAGGTGCTGTGTAGATCTTTCTAATGAAACGGTCCTCTCCACTGACTTAGCAAATCACCCAGATGTCAGTATTTAAATTATGCAAAATGCATAATACCAATTAAAGAAATTACGTGTGAAAATATGCAAGAGCAAATTTCCTCACATTAATATTTAACTAGACTTTTTAAGTAGAGGAGGATCTTGTGATCACAAGTACTTTAGTATATCTGACCTAAATGGAAACCCAAAACATTCATGAGGGTTCACCAGAAGGTTCCACAAGGGCATTTTCTAGATGATGCAAACTTTAACTCAAGGTAAGGCAGTTAAGTGAAAGGGTTACTTTAAATGGGATATGGCAACCCAGAACACCTCAATCTGACATCGGCCTTAAACTTCGGTCTTAAAAAGGCTGGTCTGCTCTAGTTTCTCACCCACGGAAATACGTGGGGCTCATCTCCTCCTCCCAGCCTTTGCTCAAGTGAAAATGTCCTCTAGCAACAGCCCTCAGGTTCCCAATCTCACCCATCTTTCCCCTCCGCCAGGAACCATTTAGAACCTACTTAGGTCCACTGTGACCCCTTCCTCTGCACAGACCTAAGCTATTCGGCCTCATCTCACGTATCTTAGTCAAACACAGACGAGTGACTTTGTACCCATGCATCGCATGTTTCTCCTGCTAACCAGTGGATTACCCAAGGAGCTTTCAAAAAGTACCATGCCTGTACCCACACCAGGTCCTCTGGGTGAGCATCTCAGGGCAGGGCCGAGGCACAGGTATTTCTTTTAAGCTCCTAGGTATTTTGCATCCAGGGTTGTGCCATAATTTTCTGTATCTTCCAAATGACTGACACCTCTATCCTGCTGGTGCACTTTGAGAATGCTCAAAAGGGCAAGTGTTGTGACCCAACTCCCTCATTTGACAGTTACCTTCTTCTGTGATTCATTGAACCGATACCTAATGACCATCTGCCATTTATCAGATGCTAGTCTCCACTAGGGATACATCAGTGAGTAAAACAGACAATTCCTTGTATATTACCTGTATCTACCTCTATCTTTAGATCTGGATTTTTACCTATATGTAAAGATACATCTATATTACATAAAAATACCTATAGATATACAACCATGTGTTGCTTAACAACAGGGATACATTCTGAGAAATGTGTCATTAGGTGATTTTGTCCTTGTGTGAACAACATAGAGTGAATTTACACAAACCTAGATGTGGTTGCCAGCAGCTGGAATGGGTGGGGGTGGTTGGGAAACACTGGCCAAAGAATCCATATTTATAGTTAAAATAAGAATAATAAATCTAACAAGATCTATTGTACAGCAGGGTGATTATAGCTAGTGATGACATACTGTATTCTTGAAAAATGCTAGAAGAGTGGATGTTAAGTGTTCTTACCACAAAATAACTATGCAAGGTATTGCATTGTTAATTAACTAGATTTAACCATTCCACAAGGTACATAAAACTTCAAAACATCATGTTGTACATCATAAATACATACAATTTTACATGTCGACTTAAAAAATTAAAATATATATTTGATAAATTCGACCTTGAAAAAAAATAAATCCCATGCAACTAGAAATGGTGCCTTGGCATGAGTCTATGATGTCATACACATCTGGATTCCTAGCTCTTTTAATTATGCAGGAAATAAACAATAAAGCAAAGATCCTCTAGTTCATCTTTTTTGCAAACTGCTCTTCATCATTCTTTCACATTAAAATAGGGGAGAAAAACAAAAAACAGCAAAAGGAGTTCTTCTCCAACAGGTGCAAGGAGGTTGGAGGTTAATTCCTGGACTTGGTGCAGAGACTTTGTTTCAGAGCCACCTGAGCCAGCATCATTATCAAAAGGGAATTTAGAAAAAAAGGAAGAAGGGGATGAATAGTGAGAGGGAAGGAAAAAAGGAGGAAAAGGAAAAGGACAAAATTCCAGCTTCTCATAGTTTCCTTCTGGAAGGTGCACACTCCCCGTGGTGAGGCACACTGACGAGTAAGGACCGTCCCCTAACGAATGGGCTCCTTGCTTTCCCTAGTTAGTACAGGTTGAGTATCTCTAAGCCAAACATCCAAAATCCCAAATGTTCCAAAATCCCAAACATTTTGGGCACCAATGTGACACTCAAAGGAAACACTCATTGGAGCACGTTGGATTTTGTATTTTCAGATTAGGGATACTCGGCCAGTAATAAAATCTGCTTTTTGTGGAGAATAGAAAACATAACCTCCTCCCTTCCTCTATTAACCAAATATCCACCCCGTCACTAAAAACAAATTAATCTAATGAATGAAACTGTTCATACTGCTGCTTACACCATGAGTAATGATGGTTTGTCAAGAGCACATATCAGCACAGAAGGGAGCTTCTGCCCTGGCCATGCAGCAAACTTGGGGAAAAGGAAGGAAATCCCAGCACAGTGGGAAAGCCCAACCCAAGCACTTGACAGATGACTAAATAAATTGTCCTCTATGAACCCAAAGAGTTAATACTTTGTAAAACCATCTGCCACTCAAGTCTTGTCCCTTTGGGAGTTCATGCCATTTACATAATAACGCTTTACATGAACACCAACCCCAAAGGATCCCAAATGACCAACTCTTCCTCCAATCAAGTTGGCCTGAATAGAAATGCATATCTTGATTGTGTAAACACTCTTATGGTCAACGACATTTTACATAAGTATTCCTGTGATACATTACATTTTGAAACATTATTAATATACCTTTAGCAAAATAAATTGTGCAGTAAATCAAAAGAGAACATTCCAAAGCCCAAATATAATCTTGGATGCTTACTATACATGGCCCCAATAGTTTATTAAAATAAGAAACAAAATCCATTTTTAAAAGAGAAGCTACATTTGAAAGCTCTTATAAATAAAGAATATGTGGTTAAGGTTATAGAACTTATTGAGGAAACATGAAATTCAAGATAAAAAATAAACAGTATTTGTGAATCTGGTCCATTATAGTAAAGCAGTAAACCAAATATAAGGTGTGCATGCAATACTTTCCAATCACACACATCACTTATTTTTGCTAATAGGTGCAATGCAAGCTAATTATCTAAACATCTAACTTCTCATAATCACAACCAGTAAAGAGTCAAAAGGAAGCAAACTCCTTCCTAAGCCATCGCGAAATTCAAGCACTAAAACCCACATCCTTCATTTGTTAAATTATTTACACATGTAAACTGGATACAATCACTTTGGCAAACTGTTCAGCAGTGTCTCTATAGTTAAATAATATACACACCATGTGACCGGGCAGTTCCACCCCTGGTCCCTGTGGTAGGGATTGGCCAACTACAGCTGAAGGCCAAATCAGGTTTGTTGCCTGTTTTGTATGGCTTGAGTGCTAAGAATGATTTTTACATTTTTAGACGGTAAAAAAAAAAAAAAGTCAAAAAAAGAATATTATTTCATGACATGTGTAAACTATATGAAATTCAAATTTCAATTCCCATAAATAAAGTTTAATTGGAACGCACAGTCCATGTTCATTCATTTACAAATTGTCTATGGCTACTTTGTGTTACCACGGCAGCTGAGCAACCGAGACAGAGTTGAGTCGTTGTGACACAGTAGTAGGGGTCTAGCAGAGGGGACTGCTTACTATCTAGCCCTTTACAGCAGCTTGCAGACCTCTGTACTACGCATACATGTGTTCACTGAAAGACATACTCAAAGATATTCACTGCAGCACTGTTTAAAAACAAAACAAAACAAAACCCCTGCAAACAAATGTAGTTTGGGTAAATTGTTGTTCATTCATACAATGGAATAATGTGTAGTAATGAGAATAAATGAACAACAGCTACAGAAAACACCATGGATGAATATCACAAACAAAATGTTAAGAAGTCAAGAAGAAAAAAATGTTGTGAGATTCCATTTGTCTAGGGTTCAAAAACACTCAAAACAGCCTTTGCAGATAGAAATCGGGATGATGGTTACCTCTCAAGGGTAGAGCAGTCGCCAGGAGGGGATATCAGAGGGACTTCCGGGCTAGATGATCTATTTCTTTATCTGGATATTGGTGACAAGATGTATTCACTTTGTAAATATGATTCAAACTGGACACTTACGATTTTGCACACATTTGTTCTGTGTCAACACTTTAATGAAAAGTTACATAGTCTTGATAATGTGACTCCTTGACCCACAACCGAGCAGAAACGATCAATGAGCACTGGAGATGAATGTGACCAGGAAAGGTAGGTACAGGGTTAATGATGGGACCCTTCCTAGGTCAGCTGTCCAAAAGAAAAGTGAAAGGATTGGTCGGCATAGGACTTGGCACATTGACCACTGAACCCACGTTCACTGCTGCTTCCACTAGCATACAAAACAGATGGCAACACAGAGCAGTACTAATTATGACCTCAGTACATCCCTTATACAGGATGGGCATACAGTTTACCTAAGTTTCATAATGATGACAATCTGGGTCATTATGGAACAGTTAAGGTGCCCTGACACTACAGTAAAATCTCATTCTTCACTTCTGGGCTGTTCGGATTAGTCATCCCACCTATACAGGCCAGGAGAGGTCGTTCTCCAAAGGTGCCCACCAAAGGTACCAATTTTCCAACACTGAAAAGGTGTCATCTCCCTTCCCAGTGATTCTTTCCTTGTTCATGTCAACACTAAGAACAAATCCAGCCATGACAAGTGTGAAGGCGCTGCTCTATTGCTACACTGTGTTTAAAATCATGGGTGTGTTGTCTGTTTTCTGAAAAACTTCCATCCCAAATTGATAGCACGCATTTCTTTAAGGAAAAACTGTGTAACCAAGAAAACAGAAATTTATAGCAAATGCCTCACTTATGACACCATTAGACAATGAGGGCTTCGCATAGTCAGGAAGGTGATTCCTTCCACTGATATTAAAATATCATTAATAATTCATTCACCTTGTGCAATTTTGTAAAAAGTGAAAAACCAAAGTGAATATAAATTAAACACTGTATTAAGTTTTCAGTTATTGCATGACAAATTATTATCAATTTAGTGGCTTGTAGCAATACAAAATTATTTTTTTTACAGTTTCCATGGCTCAGGAATCTATAAATGGGTTAATTGTATTCACTGTGTTACACAGGGCTGCATCAAAGTGTTAGCCAGAGCTGCAATCTCATCTGAGGCTCAGGGTCCCATTTCAAACTTATTCAGGTTATTGGTAGAAAGAAGTCAGTTCCTTAAAGTTGTGGAACTAAAACTTTCCCTCCTCCACCCCCCACCCCTGGCTAGGGACAAGCTCAGCTCCTAGAGAAGACCCTTATGTCCTAGCCAATGGCCCTCCCAACATGGCAGCTCACTTTTTCAGAGTCAGGAGACTCCAGTCTACTACAGTAGAGTCTTATTAATGCTACATAATCATGGGGGTGACATCCCATCATCTTTCAGCTTTCACTCACAGCCAAGGGGAGAGGTTATACAGGGGTACATACAGAAGAAGACGGGAAGCCAGAGGCCAACTAGAACTCCGCCTACCACAAAAATGAATAAAGGTTTGTTTACTTCTTAAAGGTACTATTTTTAAAACTGTTTTTTTCTTCTGAGACGCTTAAAATCTGAAGTTTCACAGAACTAATGAATTAATGTTACCTAAAACTAATAAACTAAATTTTTCTACTGTATTCTACCAACAATGAAAAAAAAAGTACATATATCCAGTTGCAATTAAGCAAACTATTTGAAGAAATATTCAGTTGCAGGAATGAATATAAGTTCTCATTTTTATTATGTCTGTTCTAAAAATATTCTCAATGCTTCTTTTCCTTCCCTCCTTCCTTCCATTTTTAATTTAGTGATATACCCTGAAATGTGTAAGAAGGCAGCATTATCTGTGCATTAAAGAGCTGGCCCCTTCCACTCCCTCAACTTTTACTTCAACATTGAACAAAGGATGTCAGCCAGATACACAGAATAGGAAAAGATATCATGTTCTTTTCATCCACGTTATGCATAAACTCATATGTAAATAGAAGATTATACAGACTAGAAGACATAACAACCACCCAAAGAAAGGATGGTCTCCCAAACTTTGTTTTATAATATCCTCAGCAAAACAAATTAGACATATTTACCAAGTTAGTCAATCCATGGGAGTTATCTAAGGTCAAGATTGTGCCCACTCCTCTCTGCACCCATGGTGTCAGGCACACATAGGCCTTTCATCAATATTTGCTTGACTGATGGATATTACAGGTTCTTATAAGACCTGACAAATATTAGGTCATTAAATATGAAATGCCCAATTTCAAATCAAAAGTAGTCTATTATATCACAAATAAGCAGTACAATTAATCAAAGTATGCACCTAAACTATTGACACAATTTTGCCATCTTAATGGTAGCTTGTTTATGCCAGTAGCAAAGAAGCCTGGAGAGTGAATGGGATGAAATTGCAAAAGATGTTTTCCACAACTTACTAAGACTTGAATATTTTTCCTTGCAAGAAGTCGTCCAAAGCCTGGAAGAAGTGGTAGTCAGTTGGTGCAAGCTCTGGTGAATATGGTGGATGACAGAGAGTTTCAAAGTCCAGCCTCCATAGTTTGAGCAGCATTGTGCAGGTGGCCAAGCATTGTCTTGCAAGAGAATTGGTCTATCTCTATCAACAAATCTTGGCTGCTTAATCGCAAGCATCCTCATCATTTCATCCAGTTGGTTGCAGTAGACATCCGCTGTAATCGATTCACCAGGTTTCATCAAGCTGTAGTGGATAATACCAGAGTTGGACCACCAAACAGACACCATTAGCTTTTTTTGATGAATATTCAGTTTTAGACTGTGTTTCAACACTTCATCTTTATGCAACCATTGTGCCGAATGCTTGCAATGATCAAAAAGAATCCATTTTTCAGCACGCATACCAATATGGTGTAGGAATGGTTCGCCTTTTATGTCATGACAGCAAAGAAAGGCAAGCTTCGAGATGATTTCTCTTCTGACATTCATTGAATTCATGTGGAACCCATCTATCCAGCTCCTTTACCTTGCCAAATTTGTTTCCAATGGTCCAATATTGTTGGAATAGTAACGTCCAACCTTGCAGCTAATTCACACATAGGTTGAGATGGATTCGCTTCCACTACAGCTTTCAGCTCATCATTATCTACCTTGGTCTCAGGCTGCCAAGTGGCTCACTTTCAAGATTAAAATCACACACTAGAATGGAACTTCTCAAACCATCAGTGTACTGTGTGTTCATTAGCCACATCCTTCCCAAACACTTCCTTGATATTTCGAGCTGTCTGTGCTGCATTTGTTCCACAACGGAACTCATATTTGAAAATAACAAGAATTTTTTACTTATCCATGGTTTCACAAAAACTGCTCTAAAAAAACATTTGAAAGATAATCACAAGCCAAACTGTGCATGTGAAAGACTGAGGATGTACCTTCACAATAAAAATAAAACAAGAAGTGTCAAAGTGAAATGTCAGAGATATCAACTATCAAACTTATAAACAGTACTTAAGGAAATCAGATATTTCATACTTAATAACCTAATAACAACATTAGTAGGACAAAAGGTATCAGCTCAGTATAAACATTTCCTTGAGAAATAACTCTTTTGTTCTGATACTTCTGTTGTTTGTTTGTTTCGATCAAGGACAACATGGCACCACAGGTGTAAGGACTAAGTACTGTGCTGTGCTCTGTTTTGGACAGTACTTGGGTTCTCGCTCCAGGATTGTTGCTAAACTTGAGAAGTGCTGGGTGTCAGGCCATTCCGCAGACTCTGTTTGCAGGCACTCCACATCGGGTGGGTTAGGAGAGGCAGGGCTCTATCATCCCACTCCCTGGATTGAATCCTGGGCTCCCACTCATGACCTGTGACCTCATGTGAGTTCTTAACCTTCTCAGTTAACCTTCTTTGTAAAGTGGGGACAATGTTCCTTATCTCAGAATGTGCGAAAGTTCAAGTAAGATGGTATACACAAAATACTTAGTGCCCAGAACCAAACAGAAGCTCAATGAATGCTACATATTTATAACTTCATAATTGTAACACATAATTATCCCTATACGGGGCCAAACTTCCTTTAGAAAAATACCGTTTTCTTCCCTGAAATGGAGCAATCCTTTTGGAGATAGTCTTGTCCAGCCTGAGACACAAGCCCACAGCAGGTTTGATGTTGATGACTCATGTGTGCTTTTTAAAATTATCAACAGATTGCATAATTTCTACTTCTTTTTCTTAATCGATGATACATTCACATGTGACAAAACTCAAAACGCAGAAAGAAGCATGCAACGAAAGCACCTCCTCCCACTCCTATGCCAGCCAACCAGGTTCCTTTCCCCAGAGGCTCTTGTAAATCCTTTCGGAGATACAAACACAAATGTTTATACAGTATTTCTATACCTCTCTTCCCCTTTTGTACACAAATGATAGTACATCATGGATACCATTCTATGCCCTGCTCGACCTCTGTGTGCGTATATCTCCACCTAACAATATTTCTGGAGTTCATTACATATAAGTATCTACAGATATTCCTCAGGTTTTATACAGTTACATAAAAGTCTACTTTGTGGATACATCCTAATTTATTTTACCTGTTGTTATTCATGACATTTAAGTTGCTGTCAGAACCTTTCAAACACTAGCTATTGCCAACAAAGCTGGGCTGAAAAACACTGCACATATCTTGAATCTTTCAGTGCCATTTGAAGGAAAAGACAGACATTCATGATGGATTCTCATTTACACATCAGAAACAATGCAAAAACCTGAGATTATAAATAAACTAAGTTCTACACTCAACTTAGGCCAAAAACCTCCTGTTTCCAGGGGAGGTTTTTAACCTCAGAAATAAATATATGTGCATTTATATTTATTTATTCATTCTTATTGTGTATATATATTTATAAACATATATGTATTTACATATTTTTTTTTCATCTAAATTCATTCTAACCAGGGACTTTACAAGAATTTAATTATCCTTTTAAGTGAGAAATCTGAATAATAAAAAGAAGTCATGAATGGCTTAGAATTCCAAGCGCTCTCAAATACCATAATCAGGAGCAGCCTTGATGACTCTTTTCTGAAAATGTGGACTTGTATGCTAATATCATGTTTTTGTCTAAGTCAGCACTTTTACTGGGGTGGGGGTGGGGCATCAGGTACTGTTTCACAGAATCACAGGGTGCTTTTGTGGTGACGTGAAGTCCAGGGCAGCATGATTCCGAGTATGGTCTGCAAACTGTTTGCTACCATTCTACAATAGGTACAGAATTAAATAATGTAATCATTCGGAAATTGAAGAGCAATTTTACTGTATTTTTATGAGCACTGTATCTAATAAAATATTAGAGCTTATATTTTTGCGTAACTCTTTTTATTATTTTAATAAATCATTCTTATTGTGCTTTACAGAAGAATCAGTGTACCATACACTAAAATTAAAAAACAACAATAAAAAAACCTGCATTTGACCATAGACAGTATAGACAACCTCCTCTTCCTGTAGGATTCTACCAGAATGGACAGCCCATGGGAGTACAGAAGTCTGCTGTTGCTGCCTTGATTTCTCCAATGCCCCATAGAGAGTGTAAGAAAAGAGGCAGGGAAAAGGAGGGTGTCACCTTTAATACAAACGAAATTTACCTTTGTGCATCAGTTAAAACATGAGAAAACAATCAAGAAAAGTTAAAAGTCCACTTCATTGCTAAAAGGTGAATTTGAAAGTTTAGGAGAAACCACAAAGGCAATCCCACTGTGGTCTTAATGAGAACAATGTCAAACATTACCTGATTCCAACTGCAACAGCCCTGTGGTTATTATCAAAACACCAGATCTGGGTTAGTTTTTACTTTAATTAATCTAGGAACTGGGAGTCTGGCTTCAGCAGACATTTTTTAAATGTCACTGCGTTCCTCGGGGCAGCAAGTGAACTGGTGGCATGTTCTCCTGCACCATCTTGGTTCCATTAACTCCTGCCTACGGTGACATTTTACATCTGCATCCTCGTGTGCTCTGTGCCCTAATAATGTGGTCAGTTTGTGCTTTATTAACCCAATTAAAATACAGAAATGTTAGGTAACGGAAATCAACAAAATCAGAACGATTCCTTAAAATAGACCATATCTTTAATTAAAAAAAAAAAATGTATACGAAACTATAGCTGCCAGACTTTGGTTACCTAAAAAGTTCATGGATTCTAAACGCTAAACAGGGAAAATGCTGATCTAATCATAAGAGAACATACTATTTAAATCCTAGGTATTGTATTAATTTAGGCTTAAACGTCAGTAGGCACGCTCAGTAGAACTGTGGATTTCTGAAGACTCTGCAGGCTGAACAGTAAGTGGCCCAATATAAAACACGCAGGAAAGTTTGAAAAAAATATTTGGAATCAAAATAATCGATCTTTCACTCACATTCATTCATATTTACCAACTCTACTCCCACATTACTTTAGAACAAGAACTTGGTCTTTTTTAATTTGGGCTTGCCAGTGCCAAACACAGAGCAGCCACTCAAACATGAAATGAATGCTCCCTTGGAAACTAAGCGAGCATTTTTTAAATTCTGCAAATCACAGAATACACTTGAAAACAGGAAAAGAGAAGAGAGCTAAACGCATCTCTTTAGGGGCTAAGCTGATTCACCTTAGATGTAGCTCACGTAGAACATCGTTTCATTTTAAGTTCCTCTAGTTCTAAAAAGATTTACTATGGCCTAAAAATGCTACCCTTAAATCACATACTCAAAGAATTAGAGAGGTGCAGATAAGTACAAATCAGAGACCCACTCTGATGTGGAAAAAAAAAAAAATACAATGTGTTTTGATTGCCTTTTTGAGCTGAAATCAGAGACCTGCCTCCAATTCCACTGACCACAGGGGTGAGTGGGTGGGGAGACAGTATTGGGAATCCCAGAGGGAGACCCGCAATGTCCCCACAAAAACAAAAGGTGCAATGGGAAAAATTAATTTAAAACATCCACCTGAGTGAAAAGCACTAAGAAAAATCCTGGCTTATGATGGCAACCGCTAAAACCAGTGGCAGCTGTTCCACCTTCACCTATTTCCATTTAATGATAAGGAAACTCAGAAAGAAATGCAAACTAACAAGGACTCTGGAATTTAGAAATACTGGTGATATAGGCCAGATCTTGAGAGATATTTTTATCAATTAAACCATGAACAAGTGTCTGAAGAAAAACAGCAAGCTCAGACAGGACAGATTTCTATCCCACACCTGTCCATACTCCCATTGCCAATTCTTGGCAGGAACCTTCTTTCTGAAGCAGCCTAGACTATTTCATCACCCCAACCCAAACCATCCCCTCTAATACCACTCTTTCTCCAACAGTTCTCACTCATTCATTATCACAGCCAGGGTAAAGGAACAGGCCATGGCGCACTGTGTCTTGGTGCACAGTAGAGGTAACAGGAAGGGGCAGAAAGTGAGAGCCACCTCTGCAGTGTCCCACCAAGAAGAAAGTTTCTCATACTGCATTCATGCCAAGAAAAAAAAATACAGATGTTTCCATGTATTATGAATGAATATCCCTTAAATAATCCCATACAATGTGATGGGAGTAGGACTTTGATATTGAGAAAGACAAGCTGAGCTAGATAAATGACTAGAACATACTAAGAATTTGGCAAAGGACAGTCCACTTAGTCCAGTCCTTCAGCTTGTGATCTGGCACAGATTTGTGACAGCAAGAAGGCAGACAGTGTCAGGGACCAAGGAAAATCCTCCTAAGCCTGGACTGGACACTCCTCATCCAGGCAAAAGCAAACAATAAACAAACAATAAGCAACAACATCAACAAACATCTACCAGCATTTATGATAAATAACAAGCAACAATCACTAGCAAACAATTTAAACAGACACTAGTCCACAAGAGCCAACAAGAACAGAGACTCTTCCAGCAAAAAGACTTTGCAGAACAAAATAAGGGGAACAGTATATTCAAGATACCAGAAATAAAGTGTTTTGTTTTGTTCTGTTTACAATAAAAAACAGAAGCTAATCCAAGAAAACATGACCTTAAGAAAAAAGAGAGACAAATGAAAGGGGGGGGGCGGTTGAGATGTGAATACAAACTCAGAATTAAATCCTGTGTTAGAAGAGGAAAGAATTAAATATACACTCCAAGTATTCAAATGAACAAAATCAGAGAACAAATATGAGATGCAGTCATAGAATGCAAAGTGTCAAACATAAAGAGACGAAAACAATGTAGGAGAAGATAACAGATACAGAGAAAGGAAAATGGAAATTCTAAATTACAGGTAATGGGAACTCCAGAGGAAAGGAAGAGAAAAAACACGAGAGAAACTACAAAGAGTCAACAGAAACAAGCTGAAAAGAGGCCGGCATCTGACAAAGAAAAAGGCTCTTTAAACAGCAAGGCAGAAGTGGAATCCTGTGGAAAATTTTAAAAATAAACTTTAAAATCCTATATGTATCAAAAAAAAAAAGGAGGAAATGTTTGGAAAAGAAAAAAAGCATTGATGGAAGAATTTCCCTTGGCAATATCGAACTCCAAAACAGAAGAAAGTGACTTTCAGAGTATTTTGAGGGGAAAAGATCAAGAGAAAATAATTCTACACCCATGTGGTTTTTCATTTGCAAAAGCAGCAAAGACACCAAAAGGTCTGTGAATATACACTGAAAACAATTACTCTGAGACGATAAATAAGAGATAATCTAAACAAAGAAGTTAAGAATGGAGGTGGGGGGAGGGAGGGAGATGTGGTCTAAACAGCCTGCGTGGAAGCAAGCATTGAAGCCAGGTCAAAGTAAAGACTGATCTCAATAGCTGTTGGAAATAAGGTTATAAAATGGAATGCAAATGTCAAAATAGGTAAATTAAATAAAGTTATTAATAACAGGATATAAACCCTTATTATACCAATAATACTAAAATGGATGGCAGATGGGTGAGAAAATTACTGGAAAAATAGCTGCTAGAACAGAACTGAACTGATATGATTTGCTTCTACAAACATCCACTGAGGACCTTTGTGATCACAGTGCCAGGGGACGTGAAGGTAAGAATCAGAAACACTTTGTCATGAGGGTAACCATGAGACTGAACAGCAGAAATACTAGAAGAAAATTTAAAGAAGTAAGGGGAAAGGGGGAAGGTTTCTGTCTTTCAGAAAAGCAAGTTATGCAAACCGATGCACTAGGGACAGGCTCGTACAGGAAGGGCAAACATACGTTTTTTTAAAATTCTAAATATGATCCAACCTATATCAATATTAATCTATGATAAAGTTTTTGTGCGTTTGAATTTTAACCTCTTGCTATTTTACAGATCTTTGGAACGGGAAATAAATATGAAGCTAAAAGACATACAAATACCTACACACACCCCTCAGTGGTGGTGTTTATACAACTTGGAACTGGACTCACCGCAACAGAAATGAACTTTACAACTACGCCCCAACTCGACCGTGAAATATTTGCATGCAGAACCCAAAGACCTATCAGATGCCTTCACCTTAAAGTACCAGGTAGGGCTTACGGTTGGCAAAGTTCCACGGCAAAAGCTTTGTCTGCACGAGGCAGACAAAGGAGAGCAAGAGAGCCGAAGAAGACTCGAGAACCCCGGTCTTGTTCACAGACACGGTCAGACACGCATGCCCTCCCCACCTGCCCAGCAGACTCGGTCCCTGCTCAGGCTCTCCACGTTACAAGTGCTTTGTCACTGTTCTCCCCCTCTCACTTTGATTACATGCTGTCCCCCTTTCCTATGCTGTGAGGTGTTCTGGAAAAGGGACAGCATCTCATCCAGGTTTGTAACCCCACACCTCACGGTGCCTGGTATTTGGTACAGGCTCCACAGTTGAGGGGTGAACTAAGCTTTAAGTGAGAAGAAACTCATGATGTGCGGAAACAAACATGTTCACATTTTAGACCCATACTTTGATGGCAGGAGTTCATTTCTGAAGAGACTTAAATGTGCCACTCTTTCAAGAGAGTAAAATGATGTTAGCAGGTTATATCTCACTGTTTTTCACCCAAGATTACCACAATTTGTTTTTAAGTGACAAGTAATGTGAGGACATGAATAGAGAGTAGTGCAGATGACAGTGTCACCTTGGGCGACTCCTGCACATCCACAGACAGGTTTGGGTCAGTCAAAATCTCTACGTTAATGTTTCTTCCACATTATATGGAAAAGAACTTGTCAGCAGAGATTCTGCAAACTGCCTTCCAAGCTCACACAGAATGTATGCCTGAAAAATACAAATGAGAAAGACTGAAATAGAGCCAGTCATTTAGCATCACATGTGGCTAATGTCGTCAGGGAAAACATTTCTATAATTGTAACTTCCTTATTTGGCCTTCTGATAGGAGACATTTATAGCACCAAATGTAAGATGCTGTTAGACTTGGGAGACATAAAAACACATTTCATAGAATAATGAGAGATAGAAAAAAAAAATGGAGCTCCTCTAGCCACTCGGAAAGTTTATGAAGCATATACAACTACACTTCTCTTAGTACTTAAATTTCACTAATGATGATTCCTGATAAATCATAAATGGCCCAAAATAATTTGAAGACTTCTTTCTTTGCATTACTATGCCACTTGCATTAAACTGAAATACTACCACGTTAAAAAAAAAAAAAATCATTATTTCCCAGAAGATTTTAGTCAAGTTTATTAAGCCCTATCTTGTGGACTTGGCAAACAGAAGTCAGGAGAGGAAGTAATTATTAAACACACTTTGTATTGAGAGTCACCCTATCCAGTTCTCCCGAAGATTACATACTCAGGGTACACCAAACATTTTCAATATCTGTAAAAAGGGTTGGGGACCAAATTTTTTTTTTCAGACCTTGGTTTCATTTACTTTAATATTCAGTATTTTGAAATTAAGCTCATGTTCACGTATTTTAAAAGGAATATGTGGGATCTATCCAGGTTCTAGAAGGAGGATGGGCACTGTTAACATGGAATCTTCCTTCTCCTCCTCCTAAAAACCATGAAAAAGCAACTAGAATAACTAGAACCTCTTATGATGTTTATTTTAAATAATGTAAGTGGGGGTGTACCCACGCCATCAGAATCAATGGCTTGGGCAATGACAAGTGTGTGCAGGGGAGAGGGGAGGACAGGGAATAACAGGGTATGGAGTGAGGGGCACTGATAGTAACAGATACAGAGAACACGAGCCAACAGTCACCACCAGGAGAGGAGCCCAGGCTCAGTGGAAACTGCTCTGGGCAGATCTGAGAAGGAATAGGGCAGAGCAGGGAGTACAGGAGAGGCAGAGAGAAAAGGCATGGAATGTGAAAGAAGAACAAGGAGTCCCTGCCATGTAGCAAACAAACTGCAGATTCTAGTAGCAAGAAAAGAAGCTACAGGCTGCTGAGAAACCGGGAAGGCTGCTGTAAGTCTTCCACCCTCACAGGACACTCCTGTTAGTAGAAAATTCAGAAAAACACAAATAGTTTGAATATAAGCAAAAAACCAAGTAAAACTATCATATGCACTGTAAGAAAAAAATAATTATTTCTCAGAAGACAATTCACTAGAAAAAATATAGCCACAAAACTAGAATTGCAATGAAACATTCCAAAAATTCAAAGGTATGACTAGACAACAGGAGGGGAAAAGAAAATGCACAGAACTCAGGAAGGATGAAAAAGAAAAAATTTAAGAAATGAAGAGTAGGCCGGGTGCGGCGGTTCACGCCTAGAATCCCAGCACTATGGAAGGCTGAGGTGGGAGGATCATTTGAGGCTGTGAGTTCAAGACCAGCCTGGGCAACAGAGTGAGACCTCATCTCTACAAAATATAGAAAATTTAGCCAGGTGTGGTGGCACATGCCTCTAGTCCCAGCTACTCGGGAGGCTGAGGCAGGAGGATCACTTGAGCCCAGGAGTTTGAGGTTACTGTGAGCTGTGATGACACCACTGCACTCTAGCCCATGCAACAGACTGAGATCTTGTCTCGAAAAGAGAAAGGGAAAGAGTAGGAAAGGAAAAAAGAAATGAAGAGTAAAGTACAGGAAACACACAGGAAAACAGAGACCCTAGAAAACACAGTAACAGGTAAAGAAGAGAATTGAGAAAAGCTATAAAAATGAAAACAGGTAGGTAAGACAAAACTGATAGATATAAAAACCAAACAGGATAAAGAAATGAATACATATGCCTCCACCTAAATTAAAAAACCAAAGCATAAGGGATATTGGACTGTAGTTTTCCTTTTTGTTGCATCCTTTCCTGGTTTTGGTATCAGGGTGATGTTAGCTTCATAAAATGTGTTGGGGAGGATTCCTTCCTTCTCAATGTTGTAGAATAATTTCTGTAGGATAGGCACCAGTTCTTCTTTGTAGGTTTGGTAAAATTCGGGTGTGAAACCATCTAGTCTGGGACTTTTCTTTTTAGGAAGGTTTTTTATTGCTGCTTCAATTTTGGTACTTGATATTGGTCTGTTCAGGAATTCTATTTCTTCCTCATTGAGCCTAGGGAGGCTGTGCATTTCTAAGAATTTGTCCATTTCCTCCACGTTTTCAAGTTTATGTGCATAGAGGTTTTTATAGTATTCAGAAATGATATTTTGTATTTCCATGGTATCAGTTGTAATTTCTCCTTTTTCATTCCTGATGGAGCTTATTAGAGTCCTTTCTTTTCTGCTTCTCGTTGATCTGGCAAGAGGTGTGCCAATTTTGCTTATTTTTTCAAAGAACCAACTTTTTGTTTTATTAATCTTCCATACAGTTTTTATATTATTGATTTCACTTAGTTCTGCTCTGATCTTTGTTATTTCTTTTTTTCTGCTGGGTTTGGAGTTGATTTGCTCATCCTTTTCCAGTTTTTTGAGATGATTCATTAGATTGTTGATTTGTGATCTTTCTGTCTTCTAGATGCAGGCATTTATGGATATAAATTTTCCTCTCAGGACTGCTTTAGCTGTGTCCCACAGATTTTGATAACTTGTGTCTCCTTTATCATTTAATTCAAATAATCTTTTTATTTCCATCTTAATTTCCTCCTTAACCTAATAATCATTCAGCAGAAGATTTTTTAGTTTCTATGACTTTTTGTAGAGATGAGAATTTCTATTACAGTTGATTTCTAATTTTATTCCACTGTGGTCTGAGAAGACACATGGTATAATTCCTAATTTTTTTTTTTAAATTTGTTGAGACATGCTTTGTGGCCTAGGGTATGGTCAGTCTTAGAGAATGATCTGATGAGAAAAATGTATATTCAGTGGTTTTGGGGTAGAATATTCTGTAAATGTCAGTCAGGCCCATTTGTTCTAGAGTTCTGTTTAAGTCCATTGTTTCTTTGTTTATTTTCTGTTTGGAGGATCTGTCCTGTTCTGTCAGAGGGGTGTTGAAGTCTCTGGCTGTTATGCTGATGCGTTTTATCATTTTGTTTAGATGAAGTAGTATTTGCTTTACGAATCTGGGTGCACCTGAGTTAGGTGCACAAATATTTAGAATTGTTATGTCTTCTTGTTGAATCATACCCTTCACCATTATGTAGTGATCATCTTTTTCTTTTATTACTTTTGTTGATTTAAAGACTAACTTATATGAAATCAGAACTGCTATACCAGCTTTACTTTAGCTTCCATTTGCATGGAATAGTGTTTTCCATCCCTTCACCTTGAGTCTGAATGCATCCTTGTGGGTTAGATGTGTTTCTTGAAAACAGCAGATACGTGGCTTGTATATATTTATCCATTCAGCCAGGCTATGTCTCTTTAGTGGGCAGTTCAAGCCATTCACATTTACTGAGAGAATTAATAAGTGGGGCAGATTTCTGTTCATCCTGTTGAGTTGAATTTTGTTGCTTTGTTTTCTCTCTTGAGCCACTGTGGTGTCTGGCCTTTGACCTTTAGCTTTTGGATGATTTTATACTGGTGAATGCTTATTGTGCTGATCCATGTGTAACACTGTTCTGAGGACTTCCTGGAGGGCAGGTATAGTCTTGATGAATTCCCTCGGTCTTTGCTTGTCTGAGAAAGTCTTTATTTCTCCTTCATTTAAGAAACTTAGTTTTGTAGGATACGAGATTCTAGGCTGGGAATTATTCTGTTTGACAAGAGTGAGAATGGGGCCCCAGTCTCTTCTAACTTGTAAGGTCTCAGCTGAGAAGTCTGCAGTTAGTCTGATGGGTTTTCCTTTGTAGGTGACCTGCTTCTTATATCTTACAGCTCATAGGAGGATCTCTTTTGTGTTTATTAAGGAAAAAAAGACATTCTATAAAAAAGACATCTCTACTCGAATGTTTATAGCAGCACAATTCACAATTGCAAAGATATGGAAACAACTCGTGTCCATCAATACATGAGTGGATTAATAAAATGTGATATATTTATAACATGCAGTTCTAATCAGCCACAAAAAATAATGGTGATCTAGCACCTCTTATATTATCCTGGATAGAGCTGGAGCCCATTCTACTAAGTGAAGTATCACAAGAATGGAAAAACAAGCACCACATGTACTCACCATCAAATTGGTATTAACTGATCAAAACTTATCTGCACATACAGTAGTAACATTCATTGGGTGTCGGGAAGGTGGGAGTGGGGAGGAGAGGATGGGTATATTCACACCTAATGGGTACGGTGCATACCATCTGGGGGATGGACATGCTTGAAGCTCTGACTTTGGTGGGGCAAAGGCAATATATGTAACCTAAACATTTGTACTCCCGTAATATGCTGAAATTTTTAAAAAAGGCAATTTCAATGAAAAAAAAAACCCAAAGCAATGGAACAGATCAAATATTTGTGATCTAATGCAGGCAAACTTCCCTGAAATAAAGTAATACTCTAAATCAGGGACTGAAAAACTGCAGCCCACTGACCAAATTCACCATCACAGCAGAGGTGAGGAGTTTTGGCAGAGACCACAAGGTCCACAAAGCTTAAAATATTTTCACTCTGGTCCTTTATATTAAAAGTTTATCAATCCCTGCTCTCAGCTGTGAATTGGAAGGCACAGGCACACCATGTGCCTGGAAACACAAAAACATGTGATAGGGAAATTGATGGACTTTAAAAATGAACAATCGTTTGGGCACAAATACCAAGCCACTTATATGGTAAAGCAAATTAGGTTGGCAACTGACTTTAACATAGGCATTCGATGCCCAAAAATAACGGAGCAGACCCTACCAAGAGGAAAGAATGAACCAGGTACACATCGTGGGAGGGAATATTTTTCCTGAGAGCCCTTCCAGAGAAATCTACCAGAGGACAAATTTTTAATCTAACCAAGAGATGACTGGAGAAACTTTAGCAAGAAAGACCTGGAGACTCCTAAGTATATTTCACCATAGAACCAAGACTTCAACAAAAGTGGGGATGCAGATGACTGAATAGCATGCGAATGCTACATGCACTCATAAGGCAACAGCACCACAACTCATAGACCACCTCATAAGTAAACAGGTGAGGCAGAAAAGATGGCATTTTAAGTTGACAAATCTTATTTAAGGATACAAAGTTAAATACTAAGAAACATCACACAATTAACCAAAAGTGGAGGTGGAAGAGGAGAGGAAACTGAAAGAAGAAATTACAAGTTAATTTCACTGTTGCTCATCATAAGAAACCAATAGACATTGTCTAAACTAAAGGAAAAGGGGGCGGAGCTCTTCGGAATCTATTCTAATAAAAGTAACCACTAACAAAAACAGAGACCTCTATAAATACTGGAAGTAGAAAGAACACATTGTTCTATAAACAATGTAGGGAAAGATCCTTTAAAATGCAAACACACATATGTACACAGAAGTAATACATAAATTAATACCACAGAACTAAACCAATTATATTGGTCTTATCGATACATATAAAAAGGTTTAATTTGATGACCTTCACATGGATTAAGGAAAACCCTTTTCTATGTCAGGTACAAGAGACACCTAACACAAAATGAATAAGATTTAAAATTAAGTTAGGAGCAATGGTATAGAAGAAAAATGCAAACTAAAAGAGTATAAGGGTCATGTCGTGATCTTGCCATTAAACAACATAGAATTAAATAATGTAAATAGGTAACACAGATGAGTGAATAGACAAACAGAAGAGAAAACCTAAAAGTTTAGAAACAGACCTAAAAATATTTGGGAATTTAACAAATGATGGCATATCAAAACAGTAAGTAAAGACCAATTTGTAAATGTATGTGGTGTGACAACTAGACAGCCATTTAGAAAAAGATAAAATTGACTCCATACTTTATACAGGATAAACTCTAAGTGGTTCAAAGATTTACTAATAAATATAAAATATAAAACTATATAAATTCAATGAAAAAATAAAGTATACTCCTTTACAACCACAAAGTATAGAGTTTCTAATTACAATTCAAACTGCAGAAGCCATAAAATATTAATAAATTTGAGTATGAAAACTATTATGTGACTAATATTTTAACATATACACACACATACATCTATCAGTACAAAGTTCTACATAATTCATATACACACAGACCAAACACAAAATGGAAACACAAATAAAAAACTGGGAAAAAATACATGCAACATATATTACTGACAAAGAATCAACATATGAAGAGCCCCAGAAATTCTGGGTAAGTGGAATGACCATATAGAAAATAAAAAAATAGATTTATAGGTACAGATAATTCATACAAAAGGAAATATAATTAGCTGGCCTTTCAATAAAAGATCCTCTTAATTTCATTCATAATAAGAGGAACACAAATCAAAACTACCATGATCTATTTCTAATCTATCAGATCAGAAAAATTTTACAGTTTGACAACACTGTTGGCAGGCTATGGAAAAGCAAAATGGTACAACACTTAGGAATTTGTAACAAAAAGTACAAAATGACTTTCACACATATCCGCACACGATATTCAGTTATTCTTTAAATGCTGTTTATACTTCAAATGACTGAAAACAAAAATACCCACCAATAGAGAAATTTTAGGGAAATGTACACTATATCCACATAATGATGTACTGTGCAGTTAAAGAAAGGAAAATCTCTAAGAATAGGTGGGATATACTGCCACGTGAGTAAAAACATGTAGAACAATGTATATAATTCCTTATCTTATATTTTATAGCAAATGTGAAGGATTAAAATATATATTCGTCTTTGCTTTCCAAAAAGCATATTCATATTATTCATATTTTCTAAAAGAAAAACCAGAAATATAATAGTAAAATGGTTACTGCTATACAGTATGCCAGAGTTTTCAATTTTACGATTTAAAATTTAAAATTATACATATTTACATGTTGAGTTTTATATATAAACAAAAATGTATGTGTGTATATGTTTATACATATGTATGTTTACATTTATACAATTCTACAGTCTAAATCAATATAGAAAGGTATATACAGATAAATCTTACTTTTATCCTTGCCTCCATAGGTAACCATAATATTCTTGCTTCCTAAGACCATTAACAAATTATTTTACTTATTCTATTTATTACTTATTGATTTATTTGAAAGATGTTTTGAAACAGTATTACTAATATTATAACTAATGATAAAACTACTGAATGAAGCTTAAAATATCTTTGTTGATCTTTTGTACCCAGAATGCTTTCATTAAGGAGAATTTGTAGTCAGAATGCTTTTAAATAAATCAAATAAGTAAAGAGAATAAATCATTTCTTAATGGTCTTAGGAATCAAGATTTTCAGTGTAAGGAAAAGGCATTTAATTATGAAATCAAGATAAATACAAACACTGTATTTATGAAATAAATGGCTTAGAAGCAACAGCACCCCAGCAGCAATGAGCACCCCCGTGCTCAGAAGTAGGAACCAGAATCCCTAAAGAAATGGCTGATTTCAACTCTCACACAAAAAAGAGTCAGTATGTGCTGGGACATCTTGTTCTGGCAGAAAGCAAGAAAGCTGTCAAAGATTTATAGGGTTATGTTGGGACACAAGTTGAAAAACAGCCACTGAACAATTTTGAGAGTTTGTGCATCAAAAAGAATAATGTCTGTAGTTGACTACAACACAGTGAATCTAGAAAATTTCATGATTCTGCAATAATAATCAAAAAAAGAAAAAGCCAAAGGGGAGAAAAAAACTCATTTGTCATCCTTTGAAATGGTTATGAAACCAATTTCTTATCTTAAAAAAAATTATAAAAAGAAAAAAAATCAGGCCAGGAGTGGTGTTTCACACCTGTAATTCTGGGAAGCCAAGGCAGGAGGATTGCTTGAGCTCAGGAGTTCAAGAGCAGCTTGAGCAAGAGCGAGACCCTCTCTCTACTAAAAATAGAAAAAATTAGCTGAGCAACTAAAAATAGAAGAAATTAGCCAGGGTTGCTGGTGCGAGCCTATAGTCCCAGCTACTCGGGAGGCTGAGGCAGGAGGATCACTTGAGCCCAGGAGTTTGAGGATGCTGTGAGCTAGGCTGATGCCACGGCCCTCTACCCCAGGCAACAGAGAAAGACTCTGTCTCAAAAAAAAAAAAAAAAAAATCAATTAACTTGCCTTGCCTTTTCAAAGGATTGAAGTGGACTCTGGTGATAAGGTGAAGCTCAACCTTACCGGAAAAAAAATGAAAAAATTGTTGGCTAATATAGGGTTGAAGGGGTGATAGAATTAGGAGGAAGAGTGATAGAAAATCATTATTCTGCAATTTCTAATTAAATCATTGATTCAGGCAAGAATTATCAACTGTTGTCAAAACTAATAGTTCTCAGAAACTAAAGTGAGAACGTATATTCTTTATTCCGTTCCAGTATCCAACAAGATTTTGCATACAATAAAAACAAGAACCAGAAAAATTTAAAATGAGAAGAGAAAAAAAGAAAGACCAAAGGGGAGTAGGTTAAATTAAGGAATGAGGACAGGTTATAAACTGTCTGCCAGGAAGTATTCCCATATGCATTTGTTTAGGGTGGGACAAACCTCTGACCCGAAATGTGTCTGCCTCAAGAGTGAATGTGCCTGCCTACCAGATTCACAGTGCCTGTTAGTTAAAAACAAACCCTTTCTCATCTCAGTAACCACAGACACTTAGAGATCCTGAGAGAATCGCCCCTATGGGTTCTCACAGAGCCACACCAACTTGTCCCTCACAACACCTCAGATTACACATGGCAACGTGCTTTCTTGTACATTTCTTACAATGTCCTTCAATATAGGTTAATGGTATTTTTCTAAAAGTTAGTTCAATGAAAGCAGTTCTACCAGGAGCTAATAAAATCCAGTCCAGACATAATTCTGATAGTCTGGCCTAATCGAGGGAAAGATTTCTGGGTATCTAGAATCCAACTCAATTTACTCATATAAACAACTGGTAGATTCACATTTCCTTGGCACGAAGGTAGGGGGGGGCGTTCCAGCTCAATGTGTTTATAAAGATTCACAGTAAGGTCTGCCCCAGATAAGGAGCTCACCCTTGACATCAACAAGGACTTGAAACAGGGCATCAGGATAACCAAGAGCAGCTTCTCTGCTTCGCCAAGCCAGCATGCTTGTCCAAGATCACAGTAAGAAAGACGAAAGCAAAATCTTTTCATTCTTTTGAGAAGGGAAAAAAAAAAACTAACCTGCACTACACAAAGTACAACCAAGAGAAAACTTCAGAATCAGTGTTTTAGGAGATAGGAGTGATGAAATAGTTTTCTTTTGGCTTCGTGAGGCCTTTCTACTTTAATCAATCAAGAAATCCATTAAAGATTCTGCCACAACCCAGATCAAAACGGTGTAGTTTTGCTGTGAGCCACTTTACTGCCAAAATGCAGCTGCTGTGAGAGCAATCCACAAAGGCATTGATGGCTGCTGAAGATGAATATCAATTAAAGAAAATGACAGATGCTGCATAAACAACTGCCCAAATGAGCAAGTTCCAGCAAAGAAACGAAGACGACAGAAAATTAATATGGTTGCTCTATAAAGAGAAAATGTTACATTAGGAATAACGTTTCTCACAATTTTCCCTTTTCCTATCAATTACTTGCTTTGTCACCTAGGCAATTGCTCAGCCCAAGGGTGGGCATGAAAATAAAAGCAATTATTAAGAAATCAAATTCTATTAGAAAAGTCAAAACAGGAAGCTGCTGCTGAAATTCATGTTCTGACAGCATTTCTGATATCAATTTTTGATTAATGGTCTGATGTGTATGGGTAGCCACAAGCTGTACTTTTTTCCAGAAAACTCTGTCTTTACGAATACATGTGGCTTAATAATCCAAAAGTGGCATGCTTTCTTTGAAACATGAAGCTTAACAAAATGCCAAGTTTTAGGCAAGGTAAGATTCAGAAAATAGCTTACTTACGTCGTATCATATAAAATGAAAACTGGAGGGAGGGAAAGAGGGAATCCATACACACACACACACACACACACACACACACACACACACAGACACACACACACACACACACTCCCCATTAGCCACTCTGCAGGAAAGAAAGAGATTAATGAGATGATTTCTTGAAAGTGCTTTGAACTCTTTGGAAGAAAGGGGCTATATAAATGGAAGGTATTAGTTTTCTTATTCTAAAAGGCATTTTCATTCACATCAGGATGAAACATAATACAACTAATATCCACTCTGCTCTCTTTTAACAATGAAAATTAATCAAATCAGAAGTCTTTAAGAACTTGCACTGAGCAAATACCAATTCCCCACTCAACCACTCTAATGCTTATATTAGTATCATTTTTTTTAACAAGTGCCTGGAGTCATGATTTCTTGCCAAACTAATTTAATTTCAACCTTAATTACAGGTATACTGGTATTTCTGACTTTTGAGAATTGTGTCCTCATCATCAAGATAATCATCCAGAAATGTTTATTGACTGAGTAATACAGAGAAGCATGAAATGTAGTCCCTGACCTCAAGAAGGTTGCAATTGTAGGGAGATGACACATGCAAAAAATATAGAAACCATACACTGATATCATATGTAACCAACACTGTGGCTGGGGTAGCTGTCAGGTGTTCTCCATAAAAGAATCTTCCCAAAAGCCTAGGCCTTCTCTACAGAGTGCAAAACAGTTTTTTAAAATGTAATTACATTCAAGGAAAATTTTCCTGAAAGTAGCAGCACACTTTCCTGGGCTCTGGAGTAGAGAACACTTATTATCTGTCCCTAGGTCTCTGAGCCATCATCTGGACCTCAAATGGCTCAAGTGTAGCAGAACTCAGTCTGTGTCTTTGGTGCTGCCTCTGAAGACAGTGTGGAGGCTGCTTTCATCCTAAACCAAGGAGTCATCAAAGTGCTTGGATTTGTTTAAATTATTCTGCTTCTTTTAAAATCAGCAGGTTGTCACTTATGCAAGCTATCTTGGGCCTGCTCCTCACAGCTCCTATCTCACTTCTAATTTGATTTTTGCTAATCTCCTGTGGGCTAGGAAACTAAAACCACATCTTAAGTTGTATGCACTGAAGGGTCTCTCATAAGAGTGAAAATTCCTAAAACAGTACAATCCTTTCCAGCCTTTCTTTGACTTTAGGCCTGTGCTCAAAGGACTTATGCTGTTTTAGTACTCAGCTATTTTCTAGGTAGTCCAAACTGTCATATGCTTATGTGTCTCACATCTCTACTCACAAATACCTAGTTTAAAAGAATGGTAAGACATAAAAATGGGGAAAATAAATAGTACTGGGGGTAAAAAGGCAATATAAGCCAGGTGCAGTAGCTCACGGCTATAATGCTAGCACCTCTGGGAGGCCGAGACAGGAGGATCGCTTGAGGTCAGGAGGTCCAGACAAGCCTGAGCAAGAGCGAGATCCCGTCTCTACCAAAAATAGGAAAAATTAGCCGGGAATGTTGGCATGCACCTGTACTCCTGGCTACTCAGGAGGCTGAGGCAAGAAGATTAAGCCCAGGAGTTTGAGGTTGCAGTGAGCTATGATGACACCACTGCACTCTACCCAGGATGACAAAGTGAGAGACTGTCTCAAAAAAAAAGGGAAAATCAATCCAATGGAAATTTCAAGCTGTTTTTGCCATAAATCCAGACAGAATGAGACTGAAGTGACCAATACCTGCACATATCATGGTAACATGCTTTTAAGATAAACAGAAAATGCCACAAAAACATACAAATACAAATTATTAAATAAGTACAGGTTGGCTTCAAAGTAACAAAAATCAAGTTGGTCTAAGATTTCTCCTCAGCTCTAGAGTATGGAAGGAAATGGAGCATGTCTAAGTTTTAACAAAAACACCAGGAGCCCAATAGTCTACCAAGCTGTCATTCAAAGACAAAAGCCAGGTCATTTTAGGGATGATACCAGGAGATAAATCAAATGACAATGAGGAATAGAGTAACCCATGACCAAATGCACTCCTGGGAAGCAATAAAAATCAGAAAAAAGCCATTGAGTTTAGTCATCTAAACATAGTCTAGATACAAACAGAAACGCTGAAAAAATAGACTTTGAGAAAAGATAGGGTATAATAATAAATCAATAATCTGGAATTAAAATCCCAACTCATATCAAAAATTCAAGGAAATTTAAAAAACAAATTCTCTCCTACATACCTATTGGGACAGCAAAGAAAATAAAACAATAATTATAAACTTCCAGAAAACCTAAATAATATAAATATTATATATCGAAATGTATAGGATGCTGCCAAATTCATACTCAAAGGAAAATGCATAGCTGTAATTTCACTATTATACAAAAAGTCTAAAAGTAAACAAAATTTTTTAAAATATAAAAAAAGTAGATAAATGCAAAATTTGAAGATAATACAGGAACGAAAGCAAAACTTTTGCTACATCTAACATAAAAAAATAAGTATATAAACTTATTATAGTATCAAAAATATGTAGAATGTTTTAATGATAATAATATATCTTTTCTGTATCCTTTGCAAAGTAATTTTCCAATATTTTTCTCATTTTAACCTAGTTAGAATAATTAACCCAAATGCTCTTGAAACCTGTTGGTTCCACTTTACACTGGAAAAAGAACTCAGCAAGTAAGGAAAAAAAAAAAAAAAACCTCAAAATCATATCAACTTTGTTTAAAATAAACAGATCCAATTTACCTATCACTATACATAAAAAGATTAAAATACACATAAACTACATTGATCACAATGAAGCCAAACTAAAGGTAATTTATAATTCACATATTAAAAAAAAAAAAAAAGACCAGAGTGTCAATAAATGAAAACCATAAACAACTTAAGACAACACTATGGATATAGGGACTAACAGAACAGCTCTTCCTGAAAATCACAGCTTTGTTAATGGAATACTAACCAGTAGCCAATTATTCAAGTAATTCCCAGTTTAACCATATAAACATCAAATTTTAGTGACCTAGGTTATTAACAAGTAACTGTTACATAAAAGAACAAAAACCCACAGAATTGTGCACTATATGCCCAAAAGAATTAGAGAAGATGTCAGAGGTGGTGGTGTGCGTCTGTAGTCCCAGCTACTCAGGAGGCTGAGGCAGGAGGATAGCTTGAGGCCAGGAGTTTGAGATCCTGTCTTAAAATAAATGAATGAATGAATGAATGAATGAGAGGAGAGACACAAATCATTTATAAGTCTCTGGTCTTCTAAAACAAAGAGAATCACTGTCCAAAAGCAACAGTCTTCAAACTGCAAGTTTTCTAAGGGCTGGGACTAACACAGAATATTAAGCATGGGCACCTTTAAGAACATCAGTTTCCAGATCTTCAATTTCCACATGTACATTTTTCTAAAATGTGTCTGCCTGAGAAGGCACTGGCAATGCCTTATCCTGTTTGTCTTTTCCACTTTCTTTTTCACAATTGCCCTTCTTTTATAACAGAAAGACATACCTGTTACCCATCCTAAATTTTTTGCAGTGCACTCAAAGTGTCAAACAGAGAAAAGTCAAATATACAGCATGTGAAGCCTCTCAATCAAGACATATGATAGGACTGCTTGTCTTTCCCTGTCCTATACATATTTCTGTTAGAAGCAAACCTAGTGATAGAATCTGGGTATTACAGAATAAATGCTCTGAATTTAGATATATCAGAGTCCCCTGAGAGCAAGGCAAACAGAAGGCACCATGAGACACGAAGATAGCTTTCTTACTTTAAGCCGGCAAAATCACTGGAAGGCACTGTACCTAGCTCTCCCTATCTAAGTATCTTAGCATTAAAAGATAGAAATGGCACAGATGCCGGAGAAATAGATATTAGCATATTTATTTGAACTGAAGAGCGAAGTCACATGTTTTTAAACAAAAAGCCTGATTTTTCTAACTAGAAAGACAAAAATTAATTCTAGAGATCCGCAGTTTTCACCACTCACACAAACATACAATATAGAAAGAGCAAAACAGACTTAAAGCCCATGATATAAAAATGCTGTCCCAACCTTGCCAGGGTACATGGAATTTAACAAGGCGCCTTAAAGAGAAAAAGCAACAGGTATGACTGATAGCCTTCTGGTAAGTCCAGGTAAAGCCTTTTTGGTAAACTTCCCAGAAACTGAGAAAGTAAATAATTCTAATGACTGGCTAACAGAGCCTTTTCAGAAGTCAGGTGATTTTTAATTCCGGGCTTTCAACAAAATTGAAGGAGGACCAAGTCTCAAGTTGCCAGCATATAGAGGATTAAAAATAATTTTTGATGACAGATCACATGTGACTTTCAGTTTATTGCATAGAAACATTTCAAAGAATTGAAGGACACTGCTAAAGCAACTCTCCTTCTAATCCCACCAACTTATCTACCTGAAAAGGTTCATCGAGGGTAAATCCATGACCCACTATCACTGTCCCTCGAATAGTCATCCACCAACATGATCTAATTGAAGGGAAAGCCCCATATGTTTTGTTAAATGATATGTCTCTAATAACATTTTTATGTTTAATAATTACCAAAATGTTTAATATGTTGTTTTGAAAAAGTGTATACTACTAGCAATCATAATGATAACTCACTCTAGAGGAAATTTTTTTAATACAGCCTCAAGGTTACAGGAAATATTTTAATTACATTTAATTTATTTGTACTGTTTTATTGCAAGGGATTATACTAGGATGATCAGAGAAAAATTTTCAAATACAAAATACATTAAACTAGGAAAAAATTCTATATGACAAATTGGATATACAAATTCAAGGAGGAAAGAAAATGACAGAACATTTTAGAGAGTTAAAAAGAGAGACCTTTAATGTATTTGTACATGGCTGATGGTGCATATCAAATCTCTAGGATTTTAGATTCCACTGGATACATTTAAAAGAGTGACATAATTTTTTTTTTTAATGTACCAGTATTTTGAATCCACCAAAAATCCCATCTTGTACAAACGTTAAATGTGTGACAAAACATAGGTACCAAATTACAAACGTTCAAGGGGGTGCACAGTTTTACAAAATTCCTTTAGCAAATTCGCAGCAAGTCCAAAGGCCCCTATCCTAGCATGGCTACAGCTTATGACAGACATACACTCAAGTTCCAGATTTAATCATTTCTCTGGGGGACCTTAGCACCCATTGAAATGCCGTAACTCTGAATTCCTTTGTTTGCCCTTTCAGACTTGTACCCCAATTGCCTACAGCGTTGGTTTTCAAAATAAAATAAAATGTCATTTTCCAAGTGTTAGAGATTAATTCCTTGCTCTCTGAGAACCTGTTCAAGCTAAATATTTATCAGATGCAGGAGAGGGATGGGTTGAACTTTGCACTACATATATGGAGAAGCCAGGAGTAAGTTTCTAACTACCATGAATTCTGGGAATGACCTTTGGTAAATCATTTAATTGTCAGATGCTTCATGCAGGTTTTCATCCATTTAAAAATAAATGCAGAAGAGATAAGGACTCTTGCCCTCTTGCAAAAGAGGCCTCGAGAGGATTAATACATGCCTGGAAAAGCATTTCCAGCTCTTAGAAGAAAGAAGTGCTTAACACTGGGATGAGAGAGGATTTCTAGTAGTCATTTATTCTAGTGTATTCTCTGCCTCCAGATAAAACCTGAACAAACCAATTCCACACAGTGCTGGTGGCTGCACTGGTATTTAATTATAATGAATGGGAAGTCAAGAGTTTCTTTAATAAAAAAGATCCTTTGCTAATGCAATCTGGGTCCACAGCCTCTCAAGTCCTTGTCAGGGTCAGACAATCTCAGTCCATCATGCAGCCTCTGCCCTCCGCCAGTGAAGCATTTCACACTCTTCCAAAGTACTGTGTGCAGCAATCTCAATGGCCCCCTGCACTACTCCTTATTTTAATTCATTTTAACATGGGATTTTAAAGCATGTGGCTGCACCAATACACATTCCTATAAATACATATGTATGTAAAAATCCCTATATGAATTATTTTAAATAATTCAACAACTAAATGTAAAAGGAAAAAAAAATCACTTTCAGGCATTCCAACAAGAACCCAATGCACATTTACATATGTGCATAACATTCATTTAATCACATCACATAGTAAGTTCTACATAGCCAAGGCTAAAGAAAGTAGTTCTATCTTTTCTCTCACTAAACCAAAAAAAAAAAAAAAAAAAATTCTAAGTAGAATTCTTAGTGAATAGACAAATCATCAAATCATTCCTTCTTTACTTCTCTTTCTTTTCTTTTCCTCTTGAACGTAAGGAATTTGTAAAAGACTGATAGAAGCTCTATGAGAGAGCCTCTGCCTATCTTGTTCCATATCCCCAGTGTCTTGGACCCTGCCTGGCACATAGCAAGCACAGAGTAATCACTTATTAAACAAATGATACAGTAGTCATCTAGACACAAAGGGTGATGGCTCACCACCACACATTTCAGAAGTGAGGGGCAGGAAAGTAACAGTTTCACAACGCAGCAGTTTCAAGTGAAGTTTGTTTCGCTTACATTGAAATAGAAATTATCATAATGGGCAAAAGATTATTGGCTGATGTGAACTAAAAATAAAACTGTAAGCCTCCCACTTACTGAAGGGATCCCTCTCAGCCAAGGAGACCTGAGACAAACCTTAAAACTGAGTTCCCAGCCATGTCGGGATGGGAAGTGGAGCAAGCATCATTTTACCCCTCCCTTGCTAAGGGTATCAGGCTTTATTTCCTAAGGGCCAGACCAACATTCTTTCCTGATAAAAAGCCACCAACCATGAAGTAGTTTTAATGGTCTACAGAACATGTGCAGCGAGGACTTTCATGACCTTGTTTCACCTTTTTGACATAGAAGGTGGCCATTTTTAAACATGGACCCCATACAAGGACAGAAAGCCCCACTGTACAGGCATGCACACAGCTCTCTTTTAATAAATATTCATGACTCCTCCCCTATAGCTTGTTAAATATGTATATTTAGCCACTACACTCAGTATAAAATCCTGTTCCCTTTGTCCCTCCCTTGAAGCATGTGTTCCTGGCTTATGGCCGGGAGCCCTATTTCCCAGCATGCAGATGTGGCCACTGTGGGCTGAAAACTTGAGAATTAAAGCTCTCCTTTTCTAAATTGTAAACCTCATTTTTTTCAGTTAACACTAGGATTCACCTCAAAGAAAAAAAGAACTGAAATCTGAATTCTGGTTTCCAGTCCAGCACGTAAGAAGCTTAGACCACTCCATCCTAGCAAGTAAAAGCGGAACAAACTGAAAAATTAAAAATTCTACTTAAATCCATGGGAGAAATCACAGGGTAAACCGCTACCCCAAAAACGGAGAGACAGGTGGGTGGATATAGAGAATTAGAATTTATTGGAGCAAAACCCACTAGCAGAAACCTCTGCAAGAACCAGTAGCAGGGTAGGAAAACCTTAACAGTAATTGACAAATTGCTGGTAGCTCCATGTAGATAAGTCTGAGAGCTAAAAACTCCAGGAGTGGCTTTTCTACTTCAATAAGTTTAAAACAACAACAACAACAACAACAACAACAAAAAACAAAAAAAAGCTCTCCAGGAGGACCCAGTCATGGGGGTCCATGCTTTTGTGAGATTTACCCCCAGGAGCTCCACCAGGTTCTCACAGCAAAGAAGAAAGAAAAATCCTCTCCTGCTCTGGCAGGGGGAGCAGAAAGGAACCATTCTGAACTATGACAGGGCATTCTGTTCTTGCTAACAAAGTCTGCCCTGGGAGAAATTGTTTTACTAGGGTAATTTAGGGGGGAAGGAGTGGTGAGTGACAGAGAGAGAAAAGGCACAAATTACTAACATCAGAAACGAAAGAGAAAACATCACTAAGGATATAGGAAAAAACCAAACCCCATTTCTCCTATACTCTCACTCCACAATCAACACAGAAGACTTCTGTGACCACATGTACGGGGCTTTTTCCCCTCATATACCAAGCAATTAGTTCTATAGTGGACGCCAGCTGATTATACTCTAATTCAGTTTAATTCTGACACTACCTTCCTAGAGATAACATCAGATCCCACAAGTTGAGGGCTCAGTCCCCAAGAATGCTCCCCCAACTTCTAATGCCAACTGCAAGCCTCATGTCGTTTTACCTGTGCTTCAGGCCAACCCGCTATAAGTCAGGGTTCCCACAACTTCCTCCTCGGGTTTGATTAATTTGCTAGAGCAGCTCATCAAACTCGTGGCTGTATGTTTCCTGGTTTATCATAAAGGATGTTACAAAGGACACTGATGAACACCAGACGAAGAGACAGACAGGGCAAGGTATGGGGGAAGGGGCGTGGAGCGTCCATGCCCTCAGCAGATGCACCGCCCTCCAGGAACCTCCACGTGTTCAGCTATCCAGAAGCTCCCTGAACCCTGTCCTTTTGGGTTTTTACAGAAGCTTCATTAGGTAGGCATGACATTAAATCATTGGCCATTGGGGATCAGCTTAACCTTCAGCCCCTCTTTCCTCCCAGCAGGTTGGGAAATAGGGCTGAAGTCCCAACCCTCTAATGCTGCCTTGGTCTTTCCAGTGGCCAGCTGCCATCCTGAAGCTACTCCAGGGGCTGTCAGCCATCAGCCAACTCATTAGCATATAAAAGACACATATCACTTTGAAGATGCCAGAGATTTTAGTAGTTCTATACCAGGAAACTAGGAGGAAGACCAAATATATGTTTCATGATATCAAAATCACTACATATCCCATGGACAATAAAAGTATAATAAAGGAACATCATGAACAACTATATGCTCACAAATTTAATAACCTAGATGAAATAGATCAATGCCTTGAGAGAGGCAATCTGCTAAAATTCACACAAGAAGAAATAGACAATCTGAATAGGCCTATATATATTGAAGTAGTTGGATTGATAATTAATAACCTTCTAAAACAGAAAGCACCAGGCCTACTCAAATGGGTTCACTGGCGAATTCTACCAAACATTTAAGGAAAAAATCATACCAGTTCTACCATGTCTTCCAGAAGATACAAGTAGGGGAAATACTTCCTAATTCACTCTGCAAGGACAGCATTACCCTAATACAGACAAAGATATTAAAAGAAAAAACAAACAAAAAGAACTCTAATTCACTGCTGGTGGAAATGAAAAGTGATACAGCCACTTTGCAAGACAGTTTGGCAGTTTCTTATAAAATTAAACATACTCTTTCCATACAATCCAGCAATCATACTCCTTGGTATTTACCCAAATGAATTGAAAACTTAAAGCTACACAAAAACCTTCACATGGGTGAGCACAGCAGCTTTATTTGTAATTGCCAAAACTTGGAAGCAACCAAGAAGTCCTTCAGTGAGTGAATGGTTAAAAAACTGTGGTACATCCAGATAATGGAATATGAATCAGCTCTGAAAAGAAAGGAGCCACGACACCATGAAAAGACATGGAGGAACCTTCAATGCATATTACTAAGTAAAAGAAGCCAATCTGGAAAGGTACCTGTGGTATAATTCCAACTATATGACATTCTGGAAATGGCAAAACTTGTAGAGACAGTAAAAGGATCAGTGGTTGCCAGCGGTTGTGGGAAAGGAGGGATAAATAGGCAAAACCTGGAGGCTCTTTAAGCAGTGAAACTACTCTGTATGACACTATAAAGGGAAATACATGTCTGTATACATTTGTCAAAATCCACAAAATGTACTACACCAAGAGGGAACCTTGATGTAAAGCATGGATTTGGGGTGATAATGATGTGTCAATGAGGGGTTCGCTGATTGTAACAAATGTACCACTCAGGTGGGGGATGTTGGCAAGGGGGTAGGTTCTGTACTTGTGGGGATGGGGTTATATGGGAATTCTGTTACTTTTCACTCAATTTCATTTAAACCTAATACTGCTCTAAAAAAGAAGATGTATTAATTAAAAAAAAAAGTTAAAAAGTAAAATCGCACTGAGATGGTTTCCCTTTCTTTCTTTCTATCCAAGGGTATGTGAATACAGTATCCTCACTCTGTTCTGTCTTCATCCCCCCCTTGTCCTTCCCTTAGCTCTCATATCCACTAATAAGTGAAACAGGAAACACTAAAGACAGGAAGAGAAGAATCAAATGGAAAGTGGAGAAAAGAGAGGAGAGAGACAGTGGGCAGAGAAACACACTAGAATAATCTGTACTGAGTGCGGCTTTGAGGGGCGAGAGCTGACCACAGTGAATCTTGGTGCCTCTCAAACACCACGGCAGTGCCCGCCCTGGAAACTTTCCCCCTCTATGAGTTTACAAAATGAAAGAATTGACCAAAACAAAGAAGCCAATTTCATATTGAAAAGCAATATCGATAATGGCATGAAAGGACAAAATTTTTTTAAATTCCTTTATTTGGGAAGCATAAAACAATTAGTCCTAAAATACATCTTCACTGTCATACCGTGAAGGCAAAGCCTCCAGGACCAGTAGCTTTCTCTCTGATGCTAAGTGGTCCTTTCCAGCAACATGGATCAGTTCTGCCCCGTGACCAGCATAGTATGAGCACTGAATAAACACCATGGCACAGGCAGGCCGCAACCACACGATGGAAATGCCCAAATGGTGTCCCACATGGTAAATGTTACAATTTTTATATTGTCACAAAAATTTAAATCTCTGCCTCAGCAATATATTCCTGAGTCTTCCTTGCAGACTCACACAGAAACTTACTCCACATATTTAATTATACACGGCTCAGGCACTTCTCTTACAGAGAAGTTTCATTTTAAAATGATGATATACTTCAACAGTATATTTATTCATAAGTACCTTAATAAAAATAAGATAAAAAATCAATGACAGGGCCGGGCGCGGTGGCTCACGCCTGTAATCCTAGCTCTCTGGGAGGCCGAGGTGGGCAGATTGTTTGAGCTCAGGAGTTTGAAACCAG